>NW_009608920.1:11239-23877 GCF_000690535.1 Cariama cristata
AGTAATACTACAGTACTACATCTCAGCTGAGAGGTAACTGCTTTTTAAAATAAACCTGGCATGACACGAAGTGCTTGGGTTTTTGGAAAAGGAACGATAGACTCTGTTGGGGGATCCAGAGTCACTCAGGATTAAAAATTTAAGGTTGGGATTCCTATCACCTAAACTTAGCTTTTCAGGAGTCAGGCATCTGATCTAAGCTAGCCATGTTGGCTGCCTGTCTGGTCAGCGGAGAGGTGGGTTGTCAAAATATGGTTCATCCCTCTGAAGACAGCTGCCAGTGTAGATGAGATGACTTACCCTCTGCTCTTGCCTTTCTTTGTAGTTCATTTGAATCTTAAGGTAAACACCAACCTTTCAGATGGCTTTGAAGGAAATCCACTTCTAAGTGCTCAAAGGTGCTGTAGAAGAGTTTTCTCTGAATTGGGGGACTGATATTTTCTCTGTGAGATTATGTTGTTGGGGGGGGTGAAACCTGTTAAGATATTAACAGATGGGGTTTTCTCCTGGCTTGATTTGGTTTTTTAAAAATGTATGTCAGTACCTTCCAAGGGAGGTGTTTGATGTGAGACAGGCTTGGATGTCAGAAAAGGTTCGTACTGACCCTTCAGAAAACAGAATTCTGATTCCCCCTCGGGGAAGAGAGGGTGGTTACAGAGCAGAGAGCAGGAGGGTAAAAGAACAGGGCTCTTGGCGTCTCCTCTCCCATTTGCTAATGAAACAAGCCTACCCAATACTTAATTTGGTAGATTAACAAAAGAAGCTATCCTTGCAGAGTTGGAAACAAGCTTCATTATGCCATGTCTTTAAAATTGCCAACAAGTCTCTACAGGACCTGATTTAACACATTCATTTGCTCACAGAAGTGCTTGAAGAACAACAATCCTGTCTTGTACAAGGACAAAGAAACTCTCTATTCCCATACGTTGTCAAGCTGAACCAATCATAAAAGTAACTGTATCCTTCTCTGCTTTATTTGCGCATGTATATCTGATTCTGTATAATGAGTGAGAGTATCCATAAAACTTCCCTGGGGCCCCAGAATGCTTCAGACTCTTAACGAAAGCACCCCAAATGCCCTTCACTAGAAGATCCCACCAAACATGCCAATTGCTTCTACAACAACCCAAAATACCCAGAGGGCCAAGCACCAGGTAACGGCACTTGCAGGCAGGGGACTTGGGGAAAAAGAAACAACCGGCTTTACTCATATACACACACACACGTATACTTTTATAAATATACATATGGATATATTTTTTTTTCCTACGTTCACCTATCTGAACAGTACTTTTCTTTGGCTTCTCCAAGAGCTGCTGTTCCTTAGTAGGAGGAAGTGGACACGCGGATTCTCTCGGGAGGAATTCTCTGACCAAATACATGACAAGAGCATCCATCCCACATTGCTCTACCTTACACAAATTCCCTGAGAGTGAGCCAAGGCCACAAGCGGGAAGAAACTGTCCCCATGGCACTTCTGACAGACCTGGTCACCTTCTGTGTGAGAAAAGGGCCAGGTGTGATTCAGAGTCCCTGTTCTCCACAGCTGCGAAGCCAGGACTCAGTCTGGAAATGAGAGAGAAAAAATGGGGCTGCACCCAGATCTGCTACACTATGGACCTTACAAGCAGAAATCATGCTGAAACATCTAAGATGGACTAAGCCAACCAGTTGAGTTTGACATTTAGACCAGACCACCTGAATAGCTCACTGATCTCCCGAATTTCATTGCCAGAGCAGGTGCTTAAGCCTAATCTCCAAGATCACAGTGTGCATGACCCAAGGGCTGCCTCATGCCCACAGGGAGAGGATGTCTTCTCCCCACCCTTGGCCGGTGGAAGTCAGCCCCACGCACAGCACACGACACAGGCTTTCCCAGGAGACGACGGATCCCCTCATAGTCTCAGCACAGGCCAACAAAATACTGCCGCCCTTGGCCAGTGGAAGTCAGCCCCACGCACAGCACACATGACACAGGCTTTCCCAGGAGACGACGGATCCCCTCATAGTCTCAGCACAGGCCAACAAAATACTGCCGGCCGTGCTTAGTTTCCACACATCAACAGCTTGGGATTAGTGATGTTCTTGGGATTAAGCATATGTGAAAATGCTTTGCCAGAAGAAGGAAAGAAAGAGTGAGGAAAGAGCAGGAAAGAATGGAGTCTGGTGATGAGTAGACAGATGCACACTCTGCTAGCTGCTTAATGCAAGCAAAATAGTCAGGACAAGATTAAACACATGCTGCCCAAACTATTCAGCTACTTGTTCATCAACCTGTAAAATACCATGTCAAAGCCTGTTCAACTAATTGGAAAATATTTTTGAAATGGGAAAACTGCTCTCACCTTTTTCATTTTTTCTAATAATTTCTGAGTCTATAGAGATCTTGTCTCTACCATCACTGTAAGTGCTTATTTATATTTGCTAGCGTGTAAATCCATTTTAAGAAATCACCTGTCTTTAGATTAGAGGGTTGAATGAAAGGCTTAAATGCCAGAGAAATCAGCACATTCATTTATTTGTCAACATTCCCTGATACAGCAATCCTGGGATGCATCACTCAGATGCTCATTACCGAGAAGGAATGGCATTGCAGTCAGTGAAATGAAACTGAATCTAACGACGCGTGCCAGCAGCAAAAAAAATTGCTTTGCAAAAGAATTTGTAAGCAAACCGTTTAAATTATTTATTTCCACCAACTAGTACAGAGTCCGGTGTCGCCCACTTTTCCTCCCTGTTATTCTTGATACAAGTTGCTACAGGCTATTGTTTATTTAGGGGTGCAACTGCAGAAAAGGAAAAAGAAATGTGAAAAAGAAAAAATCTTACCACTTTGCACATAAAAATTCAAATTCTACAAAATATTGCCAATGCCTTAGAAAATACAGATAATGCAACTGTCACTCTCATGGGTTCTTGTGCAATTTCGGGAGGGCACACACTGCTGCCGTGGCTCACCGGGCAGGGAAGTGATGGGTCGGTGCTGGTCGGCAAACACACGATGCCTAACTCTGCGCTCATCTTTCAACTCTGTGCCTGTATTAGTACCTGGGCAGTACACAAGGACTAAGCCAAAACCAGGTGTAAGAATGAGCGGGGTGGTGTTGGTAAATGGCTGCGTTTTAATGAGAATGTATTGCCTTAGTCCCTGAGCGTCAGAATGAGCGGGGTGGTGTTGGTAAATGTCTGCGTTCTAATGAGAATGTATTGCCTTAGTCCCTGAGTTTATGAATTGCTTAGCTACGTGTTCCTCTTTACTGCTCTTCTCCATCCTACTGGTAGCAAGCTACCCTAACTTAATACCCTTGCATTTCCATGCTTACACTGTTTTTCTCTTGTCTTTTTTAACCTGACTCATATTTACAATGTTCTAGGCTCGGATGTGATTAAGAGTCACCAGATGGTATTGCTTGAGACGGTTTTGCTGATCTTATTTAAACTGACTTATTTAAGACCAGTTCCTTCCTGAAGAAATGTTTATGGCCAAGCATGATACATTGCCAGTCTCAGTTGTGGAGAGGTTGACGAGTAAAATCTATTTTGTCTAAATGAGGGGTTTTTTTCAAGACTGATGTGTGGATTCTGTCTGTTGGTTACATCTATGCAAGCAGGCAGCCAGGAGCCTTGTAAATCCAAAATCAATCTATGGAGAAGTTTGCCTATATTATTATATTTGCTGGGATCCTAGAAAGAATTTTAAAGGTCTTGGAGCTGGAAAAGTCAAAGCAGCGTGGGATCTCTGCTGGATCACTGACAGCCTACAGAAATGTGCTGCTTTGAAAACCAGTTCTTTATCAAAAGGTTTGCAGGCATATATTGCCTGCGAAAGCTAAAATGGAAATGCATTTTTTGTTTCGTCATGCTACACACAGCAGTCAGGAATAGAACAATTCAGCCTGATGACAGTTTTCATTCTTTTTCTTTTAGGGGAAAAAAAAATACTGAATAGCTTTTTGTTTTTCAGTACTTGCCTCATTCCTCCACTCTAATGTACAGCTTTCACCCGCGTTTTCAACTGCCACTTATACGCTTTCTAAAGCACAGGAAAATTAGTTTTTCATACAAAAGGGAAGAGGTGTTTCATAAATAAGAAAAAGTGGGAGTTTGCTTTTACTGCAGTCATTTGTCACAGAAAGGGCAGGGAAAGTGAACAAGATCTTTGTTTGGTGGCATTTTTAATACTCTTGAAAACACTTTGTAATATTCTGTGTTAACCAGTCTCTGCTTAAGAACTACCTCTTGCTGCATCTACAAAGAAATCTGCAACAGTGAACTAGAATGGATACACGTTACATGCCATATTAAAGCTATGAAGAAAAAGAATCTAGACATGTTTTCTTCAAGCTTTCATGTCCTCTTCTTGTTCTCTTTCAACAGGCTTTTAACGATCAGCTCCCTCACTGTGTCCTCGGTGTCCTATATAAGGATCCTTCTGGAAAAACGAAAGGTTTTCAGACCTGACACAGCTCTCACCCGGGTAGTGGGACTCTGCCCATATAGTTTAATAGCAGCCAGGCTGCGCTCCCAGGACCTGACGTTGCAGACTCCAGAGCACACGCTGCGATCGCTGAGTAGCCTCATTTAGCAGAACAGCCAGCCCATAACCTTCTCACCTCACTCAGGAGAGCGTTGAGGTGTTTTAAGTGGTTCCATGATTGTAACGCTTCCAAAATTACTTCATCATTCATCAGCTTGAAAACCGAGTTAATTAAGTGACAATAGCAAGTTTTGTGCTGCAAAGGAAACAAAAGAAGAACATTTTCTTGCCTCAAGGTGATTATTATTTAAGCCTTGATCCTGCCAAAGTTTATGCGCCTGTCTAAGTACGTAACTAGTTCTGCTTGCTGTTAAGTAATTAATTCAGGCCATGCCCACTGACTCCAGCCGTGGCGGTACCGCTTTCATGCTGAAGGTCCTACCTAAATGTTTGCAGCATCGCTGGCGTCGGATCTCAGCACTCTGGGGCATGAACAATGCCAAGGTCTGGGTGGGTCAGTGCAGAACAGCCCTGAGCAACAAATCATGGTTAACTTTCCAGCTAAGCAGCGTGTGGAGCTGAAAACACCATGTCAGCGGGAAGAAGTGGAAGAGATTGGAGAAAGATGCACCACAGTTATCTTCAGCTGTGTAAAAATTAAGCATCTAGTCTAAAGTAATTGTGCAGGCTTTTTTAATAGAGTGAAGTTAAGCGTCTCACCTAGGAGGTCAAGGTGGCGGATGTACCTTGCTCCACTGATGACAGAGGGAGGCCGGACAAGTAGCTTAGATAAGATATCCAATATTTTTAGAGGACTAAATTTAGGTGAGTTGAATCCCACCCTTACCATCTGATAAAGGCATGTATTTTTGCACATGGACAAACACTGATGCTATTGCTTCTTGTTCGTTTGCTGTGCCTGCAGCTGGCACCCAAGACACCAGCCCATTGCCAATGACGGATGCAACGTAAGTGAGTAGTGAGACTGATGTCTGACAATTTCTCCCTTCATTTAACTTTTAACTAAAATAATTTTAGTAAGTTGATAAAACTAAAATTAATAAAAACTAATAAAGCTCTTTAACAGCAACTACACATACACAGAACAAACTCAAATGTGGTAAAACCTGTCCACTCAGTCTTTCACACTCTGTTGCTCTCTTGCTGACAGTAAACCAATTAGATGATTTTCAGTGCTGGCTATTTTGGGAGCAGTCGCCTATACTACACAAACACCTATTACTGTCCACATCAGCCGTGGGACTGGAATGAGAGAAGGAGGCTAGAATTAAATCAAGGCCTCTTGAGTTTTACGGTCATGATGAGCGAAAGTGAAAAAAGAGAAAAAAAAATCAATCCCAACACTGGCGGTATTCAGGAGCCAGGTGACTGTGAGCTTGGAAGTAACATGGAATTCAGGCCTCTATTAACTTGCCCAGTCCCTCTCTGACCTTACTGTAAACCAGGAATCATTCAGATTACGTCAATGGAGTCAAACTCGTATAAAATTAACGTAGGATCTCAATGTAGCCCAACATCTGTCTGTTAAAAAAAAATTCCTATATGCAAGGCTGCATTCCCCAGAGCTATTTTTTCTGTATTTTCCCCTTTAAATCTGAAAGAAAGGGGACCATTCAGCAAAACAAAAAGCAGTTATTCAGTGTTTCATATACTGACAACATTCATCCTCAGGAAGTCTTTGTCGATTGTGCCTCGCATGTATAGTAATAAAGTAAAAGAAACACGAAACTGTGGTGTCTCCATATCCTATAGATGACATGAGACTATTGTCCCGTTATGTTTAAACAATGCGCCACTGCTCATGGAGAGTCTCCCCAACAACAGTAACCAGTTACCAGAGGTCAAGCAATCTCTTTAGCCAATTAAAAATAGCATTTCGAGACACTGCTTCATTCAGATGTTGTTTCTGCGTTGGAGACTAATGAATGATAGAAAATAAGGCAGATGAAATGTTATATTACATTGACATAACATGTAAATAACAATTATCTCTTCAGCGTAAATTCTGAGATGGGTTTTTGTTTCAGTTCAAGTAGCGTACAATCAGATTTGGGTGTAATCTATCCGAGTGTTACAGTTAATTCAAAAAATGTTTAGAGAATTATTACGCATGTGTGCATATAGATTTAGAGCCTATATAAACAGATGTTTATATACACACATGCATATAATTCTAAGTAACAGCCTTAAATTACAGCCATATGAAGATCCTTAAATTAAAAAACCTGAAGAGTCCTAACGTAGTGTAGATAACAGACATGAAAATCAAACGAGCAAGAATGACTTCTTACTTCAATTTAGTGTTTTTAGTACTAATTTTATAAATAGTAAATATGAGCTCTAATGGGACCTCACTAATGTTTAGCTGCCAGCTGGAGACCCTTACAGTAAAAAAAAGTATATATAAATGAACCTAGCCACCTGATAATGTAAAAAATAACCTGCTGTACTCAGCAGGACAGCGGGATGATAAAACGCAGTCAATACTCCAGGGTCCCCACTGAGCTTGGCTCTGCGCAGCTCTAATAGGCTACGCTCAGCCTTGGGCTGCAGCGGCTCCTGCAAGGCGTAAATGAAGGCTGGGATCCTGGTAGCATCAACAAGCAATTTGAGAATTTGAGCTTTAGCTCTCGTGTTTAACAGTTTTACAAAGCCATTTTCCTCCTACATCCTTGGTTGGACTGAGAGTGATTTCTAGTGCTCTTTTACTGTCCTCTCTTGAACATTAATGATGTATTTTTCTCTCATTATTTTCTAGGCAATTCCTTTTGCAACATCAAGTTTTGCAACAGTCATTCCCCAAAGTCACAGATTCTTGTTCCTTTTTCTGCAGAGCTGTCATTTAGTTTGACATGGCACTTTTGGGGATCTTTGACCTCCCTCTTCTCTGGCAAATATTGATAATTTTTGCCACCACAACCCTTATGACTAGTTGTACAGGACTTTTTAATTTCCACATATTTGATTTCCCGATATTAAAGAGCATTTTACTACTGTGCTTTGTAAATCCTTTGCTAAATTCAAGTTTCAAGTTCAGAGCTTGAGCACTACTTCAATGTTCCCCTTAGTTCCTCATTGTCAGGAAGCTGATCCAGGATGGATGCTTCTCTGGTAAAACTTCTCCTTCCTGTTTCTTATCTGTTATAAAATAAGGAACTTCTCCCCATTATTTTCAGGGTTATTTTTCTGTACAGACTGGACAGATGTATCTGTTAATTCCTAGATGTACGAATAGTTACACCACCTCAAGAATGCTGGTGATTTGAGCACTAAAACAGGCCTGGGGACTTCCTGTTCTTACTCGTGTTATCCTTTCCTTCTCCATATTCCACCTTTGTACCCTCCCCTATCAGTCTTCATCCCTGCTCTTAGGAGTTCCCTGACATAATTTATGACATCATCAACTGTAATACCACTATGTCATATCTCTGCTACACCCATTAGGTTGGCCGAGCATGGTTCCTGCCTGGTTCAGCTGTGTCAGGAAGGTCAGGAATAACCTCTGGCACTCAGTATCACTTGGTTGTTTCCTATCGTCCTGTATTTGTACACAGGTACTGCAAACGTGAGGGGGGAAAATAAATCCCTAAAGCATATTGGGGCATTCAGGAGCACGATGCGAGTCACTTTAAATAGCTGAGCATTTTTATTTTCCAGTAAGATCGGTCTGACAATTAACTTAAAAAGTAAATAAATAAACCATGACTTTGGCTGGTGGTGTGTATTATAAAATCTACAAAACCTCAGAGGTCCTTCTGTTGCCTTCCTGTTGGCTCTGAGGCAGGTGAGGGCCGCTAAATGCTATTCCCAGAAGCCTGCTGGCATCGATGGAGAGGCTGGTAGGACCCCAATGCTGGTTTCGCTTGACACAGAAGCAGCAAAGAGGCAAAAATCAATGTTCTTCCTAAGGGAAAGGAATCAGTTTAGTTCAAAAAAAATCTGAAAACACAAAATCTGAGTTTTTTCCAGTGGCCAGCACAAGAAAGTGACAGCACATAGGAGCAGACAGCGGGTGGCAAGCACGCTGTAGGATCCAGCCCTCATTTCCAGTGGAGCTTTTTGCCTGAACGCTCCCTTGTAAGGGGCCTGAATTCATCAGGGCTCAGTCACATGGAGTTAAATGCAAACTTGGTTCTGTAAGAGTTAAAAAAAATACCCACGTGTTCCTACAAAGGTATTAAAAGTATCCTGTTGACTAACCTGGTGTGTTCCTTGCTGCCCTGGATATCTTGCCTCTGTGGTTGCCAGAGAGAGAAAGAATCCTGACCTGTCGCACAGCCAAACCCCGGAGAATTAAACCCTTTGTCTCAGGAGTGTTTCACCTTCTCAGGCTGCTCTGAAAACCTGGAGAGAAATCAGAAAAGAAATTTCATGGTGGTATGCTCCTTCTCCTGAAGATGCTCCTGTTCACAGCCTGCCTCAAAGGGAAAACACTGGAGCACACCATGGGACTGAAAGATTTTAATGTCGGTCTTGGAGCGTAGGTTCAACGTGGGCTCCGACCTCAGCAATAACAACCATTGGGAGACATTGCTGCTCTTTCGAAAAATGGCCATCGGTCTTACATGTTATCGATGGGTTACTCTGCCATTAAGGCTATAAAGGTCATGAAGCTCTGTGCTTCAGGGCATAAACCAGCCTCTCTGGCAGCCTTGGTGGTAATGGAAGCTTAGCAAATAAGATTATAACGTGACTGTCCATTGTGGGGGGTTGTGTGTCTTTCTCTGAAGCACTTGAAGCTGGCCACTGCTGGAGACAGGATATCACATTGGCTGGACTACTAATCTGATTTAGAATAATAGACCTTTTATTCCTGTTAAGCACGTCTCAGCACAGAGTCACGTTTCAACTAGTACTGATGGCCATGAGACACCAAAAGTGCAGCCCAATATACTCATAGATATCTGGCACAATTCTTCTCAAAGGGAATATATCGTGGTAAAATTCTACTTATTTACTCATGCCATGCCATATTTTTCAAATGAGGAGCAAAATACCATTTGTACACTTCATCATTTTCCCCCATAAATTGCCAGAGTAATGACGATGAATGATTTCGTACTGGGACAGCTAAATTCACATGACAGTTCTGCAAGGGAGACTTAATGGAAATAAGGTTTCTGCATCTGAGTACAGGATTAGGTCCCAAAAACGGAATAGCCATTTTAGCTCTCTATGTTGCTAGCACTCCTCTCGAACAGCACTTCCCTTTTTGCTTGATCCTTCAGCTGTATATGCCTGTAGAACTTGCTCGGGGTTTATCTGCAAGCTGATCCCAGGCTCAGCCTGCAGTTACGCTTTTGCAGCATCCCTTGCTCCAGCCGACTACTGCTGACCACAACTCTCATTTCCTCTCCGTGCGAATGTGAAACGAATGCTATTGTAACAGCCTTTCTTAACACGTGCCAAAGAGAAAAGATCTTTTTCTGTTTTATATTTGACCACGCTGCATTTCAAATACATAACCTCAGCTCTACAAAACCGGTAGGATTTACCCCTATTGTCATACATCGTACAACTTCTACCAGGATCATCGTGCAGCACCTCTTTTCATTCTTTTGCCCAGTACACAATGAACCAAAAATGATCTCCAGCATGTACCAGCTGTGCTGGATCCTCCATTCGTCTGTGTTCGGTCATCATAGCTGAGAGCCAGTGGAAAAAAATCACGAAAATGTAATATAAATGTCAACTGTTGAGTAAATCCAGCACTACGAACCTTTCAGGACAGAAACCGGTAAGTGCTTGTACTGTGCTGTGCCTAATACAGTGTCATTCTGGCCTGCAGTCATAACTGTAGATTCAAATATGTAATAGTAATAATATTAATAAAAAAGATAATTCTTCATATCATCTAACAGATGTGTGTCAGAGGAGCTGATCCTCATTTATACAACACTCGGCAGAAAAGTTGACCATCCCAAGTGTGTACCCAAAGTAGCAAGGACTGTCCTCTGACTCCTCCTGTACCCCACTGCATCATCAACACGAAATGCATGATCCTTCCTTTCCTGTTAAACTAGAGGCAAAAAAAACAGAAACCATAGAACCGTGCTGGTTTAGGCTTTACAGCTTCTGTATTCTTTTCTATGGTTATGTCCATTGGATGTGCTTATCTTTATGCGCCACAGATGAGCTCATCCATCTAAATAATTTAAAAGAGCCATCTCCAATGCAGCGGACGTGCCCTGTTGCTGCCTGCTTGCCTTGCTGACCCCTTGTCCAGTTTGCCTGTGCTCGTTGGTGTCCTTACTTGCCTGACTGGCTTAGGCACATGGACTTCTTGATGCTTAATCAAAGGGTATCTAAAATTACCTAAATTAATTACCGTACATTACCCTGAGATCCCCTCGAGGCACCTGTACAGGGCTGCTGTCTGCATGGAGTGAAGACCTGGTCTTCAGGATGGCTTTGGAGCAGATTTCAAGAGCCTGTTTAAACTTAAGCTGTTGTATGTAATTTTTTTTTTTTTTCAGGGAAAAGCCCATATTAGTAACACTCTAAGTATAAACTCTATTCAACAAGATCTAATTATAATTCTTCAGTCTGTCACTGATTTAACCAGGAAGTCATATGTGCCCAGGAATGCGTATTATTTGTGATGGAGAGACATCCTACAGGGCTTGTCCCTTGGACTCTCATCTACGAGTATTACTATTTAGATGTTTTATGAAAGTAAAGAAAAAAAAAAAAAGAAAAAAGAATGAGGAATCCTTGCACTTTGTCTGTCCCTCAAGGACACCCAGTTGGAGAAAAAGTAAGCGATGCTTCAACAATTTGCTGTTATTCCCACAAACACAAGCCTTTTTATCCCGCTGGTGGCTAGAAGACCTGACTGAGATTGAGGCAGATGATATAAGTGTACCACAAAAACATTTATCAGGGGACAGTCACAGTCACAGCATCATTCAGGATGGAAGGGACCTCTGGACATCATCTAGTCCAGCCCCTTGCTCAAGCAGGGTCAGCCAGTGCAGGTTGTCCATGACCAAGTCCAGTTGGGTTTTGAGTATCTCCACAGACAGAGGCTCCACAACCTCTCTGGGCAACCTGTGCCAGTGTTTGGTCACCCTCATAGTAAAAAAAAAGTGTTTTCTCATGACACGATTGAGTTTACTGGTTTTTATCTTTGCCTTGTTCTGTCAGTGGGCACCACTGAGAAGAGCCTCGCTCTCTCTTCTTCATTCCCTCCCACCGGGCACCTACACCTATGAGATCTCTCCAAGACCTCTCTTCCAGGAGCCAAACAGTCCCAGCCTACAGCCTCTCCTCCTGTGAGAGATGGCTCAGTCACTGCCTCCCAAAAATGTACCATCCAAGCAAACTAGGCTGAGAAGGGAGGGAGCGATGTGCCTAAAGTCACGCAACGTGTGACAGCACAGGATCTTCACAGAGGCCATGTGTGTGGGGACACTTCTGCTGGCCCCCAACTCTTCTCCCAGGCATCAGACAGGACTGCTTGCTGTCAAATCTGTCTTCTGAAGTCAGTAGCTTTGTGCTATTTTGGAGCAGAGCATAAAGAAAAGAAGAAAAGAATCATAACCTCTGCAAGGGACAGTATCTTGCCAGGAGTTGCCTTTACTGCATGAAGTCCTAAAGAGGAAAGGCAGCCTTGAACTTTTAGTATTAAAGGGAACAACTCTGTCTTAATTTCCTGTGGTTTTACATGAGATCTGTCCCGAAAGGAACCGGGCTGCATCTGTCACAAGCTCCATCTACTTGATTTTCTTGATTTTTTTTTTTTCTTGGACAGTTTTACAGTACTGGCATATGACCGTGTCTCTCCACACTCCTCTCAAAAGGCCTACTCATTTCTTTAACAGATTTGCACCTTGTGTAGGATTTTTTTTTGTCTTCAAGGTGGGATGCATTTTTCATGAGGCACAGCGGTTTTTTTTGTTGAATGCTGGTATCCGGGACCAGTCTGGAATAAATAAAAAAATACTCGTTATGCACAACATCTTAGGTAACGTGGATCCGTAACAAGCGGGAAGCTCTTCAGGGAGCGGGACGGCTTCTGAAGGGGGCATTTTACATGCTACGTGCCTGCTCTCCAGATGCTTCCAAGTTGGAAGTCATCATTTTCACTGTGAATCTTACAGGAGGTTTGTCATTAATAAAACTACACAATTTGGGGGGG
>NW_009608921.1:0-3467 GCF_000690535.1 Cariama cristata
GGTCCCCCGCACCGGGGAGCGCGGCGGAGCTCCCCTCTCCATCCCCTCGGCGCACGGAGTTGTTGCGCGGACTTTCTCACGCAGCCGTGGCCTGTGGGTGTCAAGTGTCCCGCGAGGGAGAAGGGAGAGGAGAGAGCGGGGCCGGGGTCCGCTGCGATGCCTGTGTGTGTTTTGCCTGGAGCGGGAGAGGGGCTGAAACGTCGCCTGCTGCACTTGTAAATATCGCGGGCGTCTCACCGAGGGTCTTGTCTGTTTTGTGCAGCAGTCGCTACGCAGGGAGAAAGACGATTTTCTTGGCGTTTTCTTCGGTTGCAGGTTTAGTGTGAAACACACCAGAACCGCTCATAAATTATTTTCGAAAATAAAATAAAATGGGCAAGTGTTATTCCATGTGTTAAAATATGTCGAGTAGCGACATTAACACTGTTGTACTCATTTAGAAAACACCTTCCATTTAATAAAATTGTGTTCTAAATACACACACAGTGTTCCTGATAAATTTTCCTGAATTGTTGTTTGTTGCCAGTGCGTCCTCAGCATTCTTACAAAAATACTAAGTGCATCAGACTCTTAACTAAATTTTAACTAACTGATTTTAGTTTTCCTTGCTTGTGAATTTGGTTCCATGCAATTAATAACAGCTCTGAGACTCCAGTAATAGGTGAAAGTGATTTGTCTTTTGTAGATGGCAACCCCCAGCAGGGATGACTAAGCCTTCAGCAAGGTGTAGTTCAGAAGTGCTCAAGGGAGTCCATAGTTTGTTCCATATGGCTGGATCCAGCTGAGTCTCTTCATCCCTGGGGTCCCTGCAGCACAATCCCCGCAAGAGGCTTGCTGTCTTTTTTTGCCTATAACAAGAGGACAAATTCTGTCCTCAGAATTTCTAGATCCGAGTTAATCTGCTGAAGTGGAAGCCAGCAAAGTTACTCCTGACTTCTCCTACCATCGAATGAGAATGTACATACTTACAAACAACTTTTTTTTTTTTTTTTAAAATCTATTTGTTGAGACAATGTTCAGTAAATATGATTGTTCCACTGTTTTCAAATGCTCATAATGGCTTCTTAGGTCTTACAGAGATGCAGAGATATTCCAGTTTTTCAGATTGATGCCGGGAGAGTTCAGTGACTGTAAGGGGAATACATCAGCTTCCATGTATAAACGCTTTTCACTCTTTTCTCCCATTTGACTGTTTTAGGTCTTTACAAAGGATTTAGAAAGGATTTTGCAGGTTTCTAGCAAGCAACAGAAAAAAAAAAAAACAGAACTTAATTTAAGATATCTCTTTCACACCTCTTCTAAAATCCTTTATCTTATAACTCCAGGCAGACAAAAACCAGAAAATATAAATGTTAACCATTCAGTATTTTTCATTATTTATTTCAAGTACCAGCAATGTGCCTAGTGCTGCAGAAGATGCAAAGAGAAGAAATAATAAATCTTTTTAATATACTAGTTCTCAGAAAATCTGAATCAATGCTTAAAGTGTTAAACATTGCTAAACTACTCCATGGAGAGCTGACTCAAAATCTAAACTGGTCTTAATTTAATATACTTTGTTTTCAAAGAGAAGTATACTAAGTACAAACAAGATCAATTTTTATTCCTATTTGGGGGGTTCATTGATTTTTAACATGCCCACCTTTGAAGCATACTTTTCAGTCATTCAGATTGATTTTCCTGAGTGTCTTGCCTGCCGGCACATTGAAACTCTGTCTTTGTGATCTAAACTCTTCAATGGGAGAGCTCCCAACATCTGAAATTGTCTGAGGACGAGGCCTTCTGTCAGACATGGTATAGTATCATTGCTGGAGTATGTAGCCTTGCCCCGCAGAGTGCCCTGTGGCTGCAGAATTAATTCTAAGCCACTTCCAAAGTTATGAGGAAAAATATTCCCATAGGGGAAGAAGCTGGGGAAAAATTGTAACAACAAGATATGTTAAAAGAAAAGCAGTTAGAAACATTCATCAATGGAGGAGCAAAAGTTTTGTTACAGCCGTTTGAGAAAATACCGACAGCACCTAAAAGCAGTTTTCTGTTCTCCAGATTTCATTGTACAACACTCCACCCTTTGGAGGGTAATCTAAAGGGATACTCAAAAAGCTAGGAAGACCAGAACTATTAGCATAAGGAGATCAAAGTCGATAATAATAGGTAACATCTTCAGAACAGGATCCAGAACATCAAAATAGAAAAAGCTGCGACTCGTGCTTGAGGTTGGTAACAGTGACTACGGCTGAGCACAAAGCTACGTGCTGTGTGGATACACCTGAGTGAGCTCGGTGAACATCATCAGCTCTATGAGAATCACTATAGCTTTGTAAGGACAGTGTGCCTGAAAGATATGAACCAAATGACTCATCAATTTGTAAGTAACTGAAGTCAATAAGGTGATAGAAAAATGGCCAACAGAATTATATCAAGAAAAAACAGTATAAACTAATCTAATTTGCTTTTTTGACAAGGTAACTAGCTTCTGGGTAAGAGGAAAGTATGATAGAGGGTGATATTAGCAGGTCATTTGCCACCATGCACATTAACATTCTTCTAAGCAATCTACTTCAATATAGTCAAAATCTAATTGCTGGAATGTTGACACTTTACTGAGTAAAAAAACCCAAACCCTATATTCAGAGTATGGTTGATGGTCAGTCTGGGAGTGTATAGAAAGTAGACTGTTAAGACTATTATGTCACTGAATGATTCTGTTAGTGATTGAAAATTAAGTATATCTATTAACAGATGATACCAGAATGAAAAGGGATGTAAGGAGTTTGCAAGGCAGAACGACAATTCAAAGTTATTTTGATAAGATGGAGAAAACACATGAAATTAGTAAATCATAAGGAAGACATGAACGTAACATTGCATTCAGAAAAGAAATTCAAATGCGTAAATGCAAAATGACTAGCTGGGCAGCAGCACTCCAGAGAAGGATACGGAGCTGAAAACGTATCATCTTAAATTTACGGTAAAGGAGATTCCATTACAAAAAGGTAAACATTGTTCTGATGAGGTATATATTACATCTGAGAGGTAAGCATTCTTAAATTCTTAGCAATTCCTAAAGCTTCATAAAAGCTTTTGTCAGCTTTTATGGGTAGGATAAAGTGTTCAATTTTGGGCACCATTCCTAAAATATGCTGTAAATAAAACAGAGACTCCAGGGGACAAAACTAAGAATATAAGTTTTAAAAAACACAAACTATGAAATAAGTTTGAAAAAAGTGCATTTATCTGGTTTAAAACCAAACCAACCCACCCCCAAAAAAACAACCCAGAATAAGGAAAGACATAATAATGCTTCCCAAAATTAAAATATGCTTGTAAGCAGCACACTGCTCAGTTAATATTCATAACCAGTAAAGAGCTTAATTTTCAGGAAGGAAAGTTTATGAATCAGAAAAGCTGGTAGTAAAGAAGGCTGTGAAACCCAAAAGATGATATTGGTCTTTGCTTCATCCCCT
>NW_009608921.1:3477-36694 GCF_000690535.1 Cariama cristata
CCCCCCCCAAGTCAAATTTTCACTGGAAATTTTAAAACAAATTAAAGACATGCTAGATAGGAATTCATCCAGATGTACCACATACAATGTCTGAATGGGGACATTAGCTAATTGGCTTTTCAGGTTCTTATTAGCTATGATTTTCCACAGGCATAAAATAAGTAGCCATCTAGCAGTTATATTCAATGTCAAAGAGGGCATCTGGCTATGTGTATTAGTTGCTTATTATTTATTATCATGTATTTGTAATTCAGGATCGCCTGTACTTCCAGTCAGAATTGTGCTTGGAAGTGGAGTAGTAGAACAAAAATATGATCACAACCCACTGGCTTTTCCTTTTTAAGTAGACATGATGTGTGAAAGGTAGAGGGAAAGTAATAAATATTTTTTTTTAAATGGTGACTAAGTCCTTTTTCTATCAAGGTAATGTGAAGTTCATTAGCTATTTACCTGTAAGCAAGCATAGATCTTGTGGGAAAAGCAATGCAGAGATGATGCTAGCATTCAGATCAGAACAGAGGTGGAAGATTATGCCATGATCAGTGCAAAAGAAGTCATGAGGAGAACATGGGTAATAAGCTAACACCACATATAAAATAGAAGAGTGATGGGGAAATTAAAAAAAATGTAGTAAAGAAAAAGCATGCTGGAGAAAAAGAGAGACATACAATGAGAACAAAAAGCATGAACTTGCAATAGAAAAATGGGGAAACCACATATTGCATTGCTGAATAAGTGTCAAAAAAACCCCACTTTTCTGTAAGAATCTATGACAACACAGACACAAATGGACAGGTGCAACCCACTGGAAACTGTGGTTAAATATTATTTAAATAGTGTTGTGCTTTTAATCCTTCCTAACATTTACTTCTTGTGACAGTTTCATTGGATGAATCTGAGACTATTTTCTGAGCTTTAACTATTTTGGTATTTCACAGTGGACTACAGCCTAAAGAGCAACTTGGAAATCATAAGTATGTCCACACAATATTTTAGCTCAAAGAAGATTTTATTTAGTTGTTAGCTATCTTCTCTAGTTGTTAGCAAGCCAAGTTTAGAACAGGTCTGAAATGCCTCCAAATTAAATACAAGATTAAAGCAAACTCTAGCTGGCAGGAAGGGGGTATAGGACCATGTCTGTGTTTGTACAACTTCTCCAAGGGAGCTAAGGATCAAACTTCTTGACTTCTCTGAAACAGCACCCATAATAAACATTACAACTGGCAGTAAATATTTCAGAAATGTATCCTTAATCTAAAGCTGAGTGACCTGAGGTTTATCCAATATCAAAGGGACACTATCAAATTTTTAAGGTCACGGATTTCACACATGTAAAACCTTTAGGCTCCTGTTGAGCTATCTAGGGTCTCACAATGCTTTACCATAAAGTGTGATTGGAAATTTATTTGAAAAATTTCCTGGTTTTTAGGAGCTGAAAATGAAAACTTGAATCACTCCATTATCATTCTAATGGAATACAGCACATTTATTCCAGTTTCTCAAATAAGTAGAACTTCAAGTACTCCATGCAGATCTACTGTATAGCAAGAGTCTCATTAGAATTTACTCCTTTGTGAAAAATATTTACAATATCTCATGGCTAGATCTAGAAAAATCTGGGAAGGGAGGAAACGGAAGTGTTGGAGCTGGATGAACACGGTCATATCGCACGACCCAGACTATGCACACTGCTTTATTCGGGTTCTATTTGCTTCACTTATGCTTAGATTTCACATAGCGACATGGGATTATTTCAAAATACCTAGGCTAGATTTTGTTTATGCTTCCTACTAAATTAAGGAACTATATGAAAGGCTGTCCAACCAGCAATAGTCATGTGAAATTACATAAATTGATAAATCTACCTAATCTGTATTACGAAGATAAATTTCCAAGAACAAGCAGTTGGGATACTGAAACTTGAAGGGAGAATGCAAGAAGTGCTTCAGCAGAGAAAACCAACAGAAGATAAACTGATCTAACATTGCCAATCTTTTCCCTAAGCTCTTATGCAAAAGATAAATCAACTCATTTCATTATGTACTTGAAACCCAAATTTAAGTGTTTTATAGTCATTATTTATTATGGTATATCTTCACCTACCAGTAAAAGTCTCATAATTTGTCCTACCAAAGTCTTTAATCCTTACCAGTGACCTCTCAGGTGCTATCAAATGTAGAAAATCTGATAGCCATTATATGTTCAATACTCCTGCGACATAAATTAATGAATACACTATATTACTCAACTTGCATGGAATGGCACAAGGGATCTTATCCACCTCATGCACTTTAAGAACTGTATCATTTCAGCTAAAAAAACATATTTGTAATTTATGAGGAATTTGTGTTTGAGAATCCTAACTCCCAATTTAGTGTGTGCAAATTCTTAGGAATTCATTACACTTTAGTGTAAAAGGGATTATTGAAATTGTCAAGTCTGACATTTTTCATGAGACAGACCACTGAAGCTGATATTTCTGCATGAAGGCTGATAATTTGTGCTAAGCTAATCATCCTTGCAGGATGGAGGTTCTAGTCTGCTACCATCAAAAGCAACCAGGAAAACTTAATCTTTAAATGATTTGGTTTCAGCTTCATTTTGGCCATTTGCAGACAGGAATCTAATTTTCACAGCAAGTGTAGTCATGCTAGTTTATACTCATTTGTTTCAGTGTTAATGTCTAGCCTTTAAGTTAAATTGTTATTTTCCTTCCCTGTGGATTGCAACCCTGATGTAGTTATAAACAGAGAACATATCCTTTCTCTCAACTTTGATTTTGTCAGTCTTCCTCTGTTGTAACTGAATCTGAGGATAAAATGACATTACTTCTTGAGGTTAACTGTTTCCTATTCCATCAATGCAACTTGCAACTTGCTTTCACTGGTGTCTAGCAGCAGAGGTAGAGCACTTACTCCTGGCAACTGATTTTTTTATCTTTTCATAATGAACTTTCCAAGCTATTCTCAGCTTTTCTTCAGACTTTTGTAGAAACATATCTGTTCCAATGTAAATTCTCCAGGTTCCACTCATGCTTGTTAATATCACTGAAGACTTAGAAAACAACAGATTTTAGATTTTATATAGTTTTTCCTTCCCTTTCAAGGTGCATATCAAATGGATGAATTTGATGGTAGTACAAAGGATACTTTTCCTGCAATTTTGAATTGAGATGGCTGGTTCTCTTTTTTTTTTAAAAAAAAAAAAAAGAAGTGGAAAATATTGTGAACAAGCATGGGCAGTCTTTGTGTCATTCCTCTTTGCCTCTCTGTGAGGGAAAATGGAGTCAGTTCACTGTTAACTCTTCTGTTGGCCATACCAAGGAAATCAGAGCTGCAATGCTTCCTGTCCTCTCTCTAAAGACACTATTCTACCAAAAAAAAAAAAAAAAAAACAACCAAACAACAAAATATCTGCTTTGAAATCTTCAAGTACATATTTTAGTTGAAGTAACTCTACCCACTGGTCTTGCCGTAACCTAACATGCACTGCACATTTCTGTATTTGTTTGACATTTGTAGCATATACATCTTGAGAGAGGAGAGAAGAAGGTTGGGTTTGAGGAGGGGTTTTTTTGGAGAAAGGGAGGAAAGGCTGCTTGTAAAATGTCTGAGTTGATAATGATACTTCGAGTGCTGAGATCTCTCAAACTTTTCCGGCAGTTTTCCTGGAAGAAAAAATTGTTATAACTTGCTTTTGTCTAAGCATACAAAAAATTTCTAGCATATACTATTTTATTTTGTGTGTGTTCTTTATTTTTGTTTCTTTATCACCACATAGGATGGGATAATGTATTTCAATTGTATCTGATTAGGATTGAAACTATATCAGTCCTAGAGACAACACTGCTGAATCCTTGTTTTCCACTTATTGCTTACAAATTACTATGTAAAATCATATTTTTCCTGAAAGTAAGTGGTTTCTCTGTAGACAACTTAAAAGACATTTTCTAGAGAAATAATATTTAGCTATAAAAGCTGGTAGGTATTTTCAGCTGGGTATATTCTATTCATAAATAAATTTTGACTCATTAGCCACAACATTTGAAGACAATGGTTTAATAGGAACATGGAACATATTCCTCCTAGTCATGCTGGTGACTCAGTGTTTTCACCAAAGTATTTTTGTCTCTCACCCTCCCATTGTTTTTCTGTACCTGACACTTTTCTCTGCTGTCTGAAAACACAACACATGAGCAACACGAAAGACTTTATTGTAGAAGCAGTCCTACTAGGAAAGGGTTCTGGAAAGGAGAAGATTCTCTAAACAGAGCAAGAGGATGACCTGCAAATATTTATTTTAAAACAGGTAACATTAAGGATGCATGCCCTTTAACACTTGCATCTTGGATTATTGAACAACTTGTATTTGAAAAGAATGAAGCAGACTCAAATGTCCTGAAAAGGACAATAAGATGCTCAAGAAAAGGAACTGCCAGTCCAGCGTTCAGCTGTTCTGAAAAAATTGTGTGAGTATAAGAGAAAGGATCAAGGCTTTGTTTTTTTTTTTCCTATTGTTCCCCCTCCACTATGCCTGCTGAATAGAAGTGAAGACACTAGAAAACAAAGTCTACAGAGGAGAAGAAAGTCGGAAATATATACCTTCATTTGCCAATGGAAAGGGTAGAAATTGTGATTTGTATTTCTGAATTGTAAAATCTCCGTTGCTAACAGCGTATGTTAAGAATAAGGAGTACAAGTTTCACTGCAGGCCTTTAGAATACACAATGAAAAATATTTAGTCTGTCCATGTTGCATATCAACATTTTTCCACAGCTGTAGCAAGAATTGTGAGGCTAATTCTAAGAAAACAGAGTAGTGTGAAGATGAAAAGAGACAAGGAAATTTTTTCTGATAACCAGTTCAGTCACTGAAAAATGCAGTTTCTGATCAACAAATGGTATTTGGGAATTCAAGATTATTTTATAAGCAGTGTTGACTGAAATAACAAGCAATACTTTATTTTAGTTGCAAATTTTATTTTGACATGCTGAAACCTAAATATTTTGATTTTTCATTTGAAATGATGATTGGCTGGCTGATTATATTATTTTATTTTACTTTACTTTTTTACAAAAAAGAATCAGAAGGCAAAATCCTCACACTGCCCCAAATTTTCATGTGAAATATCTTCTCCAGTTTTGGTATAGTCTCTGAACTTAAAATTAATTAGTCACATAAATCCAGTCTCTGGGCTCCTGAGGCATCTATAAGCAGAACCTTTGGGTAATACCTGGGATAAGTATGTAAATAAGGAAGTTTTTACTATGTTAGTGGTGGGAGCTTGTTACAGTCACCTAGGATGTAAGTCAGAAATGGATAAAGATCTTCAGCATTACGAGAAAGATTACTGCTGAGAATAGTGTGATTCTAGTATAGTTTTCCACTAGTATTGGGAAGAACCTGAATGCAATAGGCGGCAGATTTCATAGAATCATAGAATCACAGAGCGCTTTGGTTGGAACAGACCTTAAAGATCATCCAGTTCCAGCCCCCCTGCCGTGGGCAGAGACACTTTCCACTAGACCGGGTTGCTCAAAGCCTCATTCAACCTGGCCTTGTTCATCATTGAACAATTCCTGAACCACCAAGCAGCGATTCTACTGGTTTAGATTTGTTTGCTATTTTATGAAATATTTCTAGAAATAATGGTCATAGAATATAACTCCAGATTGAATGATTCATTCTTTTAAACTTAAATGAAGAGAAACAAAACCAACAGCCTAAGGTCATGTGATATATTCAGGAAACTAGTTTATGAACCCAGTTGATTGGAGAACTCTGATTCCTTAAGAGAAGAAGGTTTGAAATTGCTTTAAGTGAACAGCTTAATTTTGATCTGTATTCCAAGGATGTAAGAATGAGCAAGAACAATGGTTTCAGATCCAAACTTATGAATAAGCACCTCAAAAAAGAAGAGATGAAAGCAGAAATGTCAGACTTTAATATATTTTATAATTCTCAACTAAGAGCAAAATATTTCTACAAATAAAAATAAAGAACAGAGAAAGGAGTAGAGTTCCACTGAGAGTGAGATGAAACTGAATATATTCTAGGTATACTTGAAAAAAGACCACATTGCCTATGCTTGTACAATCTTGATCATAGAGAAAAGGTTAACACAAGTATGAAACTAGACATTTAAATATACAAAAGAATTTAGGATATAAGAAGAACAAGAATGATTATGGAACCACAATTTACTGTGAAGAAAAAAGCAGGTAAGATTCAAAGATACATTGGAAAAGGTAATTTGAAAAAAATCTTATGCTCCTTGGCTAAGCAAGATTATCAGACTATTTCTGTATGTTAACTTACTTCTAAGGATAACTTACAGGTGTACCCAAAGCATACTTAATTTTTGCCAAAGTGGATTACAAGTAGTTTTGGCAATTAAATGAAGATTATTTCATCCACTTGAAATTGCAACTTTTTATTTATGTTTTTTAGGTGAGAACAGAGGATTTAAACAGGCTTTGTTCATTGTTTCAAAGACTGAGATACTTGTATAGCTCTCAACATTGGAATACTTTTGTTGAAATCTACAGAGATTCTACCTTTTTTGCTGAAAATATAGACTAATCTAATTCCTCTTATGTAGTATTAGAGATCATGGAATAATTTCACTCATCGTTTGAAATACTCCAGTGTCCTGATAACATGGGCACTATTCACCAGAATTCAGTTATGCAAAACAATGTGTCTCATCTGAAATATATCTCTTCCACCAACTCAATGGGTCTGATACTAAAGCAGAATATTAATTCAGTTCTAAGAGGCTCCTCTTCTGGCTTTTCTGCTGACATCCACAGAATCATAAATATTCTTCAATTGTCTTTCTAACAAATATGAACATAACTTAATGTAAAGTGCAAAAGAGGAATTTAACAACTTGGAAAGAAATACTTTGGGTTTCTCTTGATAAGTGTGTAAAGATTGTACAATTGAAAGGAAGTACAGCTTAACCATTCAGTTTGTTTGCAAAGAAATTCACGTTGTCCGTGGCATCAGTGAAGCATACTTCTTTGCCACAGCAGAGAAATGTTTAGCTCTCTATTAACACAGTGTTGAGGAATGAAAAGAACTTCACATGTACATTTGAAACAGGAAGAAAGTTGTATGAAATACAAGACATTTTTTACTGTGTATAAGCAGCAAATTAAACACTGCAAAGTGTTTACTCCCCTAATACCGTTTTTAACCGTTTCTGTGAATGCTGAGTTCCCCAGAACCAGTCTTTCAACATCTACAAAACAAATAATTCCTTTGATCAGGACTTCGCTTATTAGAACAAGAGTGAGACAGACTTGAGAAATTATATTCAAACTGCTAAAAGTCCAAGATTATTTCAGCCTGGAAACTCCATTTTACCACCTCTCTCACTGTCATTTTGCAACCTCAACCTTACTAAGTAATTTCCTCAAGCTAATGCAGAATTTATATGGCAGGCTTCACCTTGATCCTCCTCTCAGTACGGCAACTGCTGCTATTGCAGGAGCCTGCTGGGTTGTTGTCGTTTCTCTATCCTACTGTGGGTTTTATGTATATAAACGTGCTGATTTCTTGTATTATTAAAGTCTCTCATTGGGGCAATATTATTGTACAGGAGTGTTGATTTAAAGAGAAGCCTTTCTGAACACACAAATTCACTGTCAGTAGCCAGCAGAAGGCAGAACAAAATATTCGACACTTTGTAGTCAATTTGAATGCAGTACTCTGATATTCTATCTAGCCCAGAAAACCTCAGTGGGACCCATGAATTATAGACCACCAGTACAGAGGTTAACAGCTGGAAAAAAATACATACTTGCAATCAGTAGTATCTGAATCATCACATACTTTTTTTGTTCGAAGCATAGGCAAAATCTCCAGTGCCTCTGTTACTTCAGTCCTTGGGTTATTGTGATAATAAAAGCAAAGACATACTCCACAGGTCTCCACTTCTTTCAGTACACAAAATAAGTGGTATTTAGTTGATAAACAGTATTTTGCTTTTCCCATATTGTTCATTGTGTAGTCAGTGGTATTTCTCAGCTCCCATGTTGTTTTTGTATGTTCACAAATCATATCCTACACTGAAAATAAAATGGTGAATTTTTTCCTGAGTTTTTGCACGTTGCTTGTCACTCTAGCATCTGAGGCACTTCATAAATATTTACAACAACTATATGAGAAGCTGTTATTTAGTCATCATTCTATATGCACAAAGAAATTAAGGTCTGAAGTCTTCACTAAATCTTAGGTGCCCAACCTGAGGTGCCTATGACCTGAAACTTCAGTCATTAGTATTATGCAACTTCTGCTCCACATTGTCTGTACTTGGTTGCAGTCCCACACAAGACATCAGCCCCTCTTTCCATTTAGAGGTTCAGAATCTCAGTGGACAAGGTTTGCAGCAATCCAACGCTGTCTGAAGGATAAAAAAAAAACCCAAATTTTCAATAATTTATCATGTCTGATTCCCATCCAGATTCAGACAGAAGATATATATTCTTGGTGTGCCTCTGACAAGGACTACTCCCACCAAGACTGAAATTCAAGATGACTCTTCAAATCATGGATGACAAAGTTTTTCAAAAGAGATCATGCCTTACTGCCCCCCCCATCAAAAAAACAAACAGGGGGGGAGGAGAAAAAAAAAAAAAAAAGGAAAGAAAAGCCAGAACCCAAAATCCTGAACCACTTTGAAACTGCTCCTAAAAATGAAGTGTGAAATAGTCCCATAGAATTTCTGTTTGGTGGCTGGAGTCCAACAAAGTTTATAAGGCAGTGTAAAGACCTTGTAATGATGGATGATACCACTAGTCCTGCCTGTAATGTAAAAAATATGGTTAGTGTTCACTTCTCCTTATAAAGGCAGTTCTTTTTCTTTTCCAGAAACCTCAAGGTGCTATTCCTCAACTAATCATGGTACTCATCTAAATGTCATTCCTATGGAGAAGTGACCTACCTCATTCTCTCTTCATCCTCTCCTCTTTTCCTTTTACAAGCAGTCCTGGCAGAGCACTGTGGATACAGCTGAGAGGGCAAAAAGGCATCAAATTGCTGAACAGAAGTAAGTAATTAGACTTCAGGTGAAAGAGGATATATAGTGTAAAGCAGATCATCACTTGTGCTTATAAATATAAATTATCCATTTTCCCTGTATCTTCAAAAACAATGACATTAAGTCCTCAGCTGTCATGACTGATAACCAAGGAGTGAGGTTAGAAGGACAGAAGAATAAAAATAAGAACTAAATAACTGAAAGAGGATAAGGAAGAGAGACCAAAGAGGTAGCTGGAAGAGATGGGCAATGTTTTTTGGAATGAGGCTTTCCAGCAGAAAAAAAAGCATAGGAACTGACTACTCGGCTGAGGAACTGACTAGCATGAGGGAAGAAAACAGCTGAGTCAAGTGTTATGTGGCTGTAGGAGTTGCACTGCACAGACTGCTCTTGACCATTAGGTCTCCTTTGGCTGGTTCCAGTTACACTTCATACTGCCCATTTCAAACAAACCGAAGTCAGCAAACCAAGTAAGCAAGTGCTTAAGTTCATGTTTATTCTTAATTTAATAAAGATTGCACAACATTGAATAAATGTTATGCAACATTCTTCTATTTCCCATACTTAAATGTAGTTCTTATCTACTTGGCTTAGCAGGAGTGTTTCAGGATTGTAACATAGAAGGATGTAAACTCATGATAGAGTCAATTCTTGGCCTCACTGTAGCCAGTGGTAAAACTGTGGTTGTCTTTCATGGGAATAGGTTTTCACCAGAGTACTCAGCTTAATTTCTAGCTGTTGTTTATATTCATGTACATTTAAGACATTTCACTAGTATAGAAATCTGCTATAAAACAATTCTGTAGTAGTAAAGTTTTCACACTCTCAATCTTTGTTTTAAATGGAAACTTTGTAAGAAACGACGTTAATGCCATAAAGTAAAATAAAATTAAATTAAAAATTATGCATAAAATTAAATGCTAAAACATGGAAAAACTCTAAAACATTTCAATAATTTCACAACCTCATGAAGGCCACAGCATAATTTTCAGCCAAAATATTTCTAAATCTGGCAGCCCACAAGAACCCTGGAACACCCATGTAGAAACATGTTTTTAATTTTGGAGTAAATATTTTTTCCTCATATGCAGAAGTCTTTTCTTTAAATAGTATAAGACAGCCCAAAATAGGGAGGAAGTTGAGCATTTCTGTTGTGCAATTAAAATGAATTATACGTAACTAAAATCAGTTATTTCTATGCTACATCTGAAAAGTTTAGAAAAATAAATATTTCAGAAAGTGAAGCTTATAAAATGAGGCCTTGGAAATCTCTTAATACAGGGGATTTAGTTTTCCAAGTACCATTCATCTGATCATTGTCTATTTGGGCACCTGGAGGTGTGAACCTGCTGACTGTGAACCTTCAGATTCCATGATTACAAACTCACAGGCAAAAACATGTGGAGATTTATCAGTGTTCTGTGTCATCAGGGATGTCACTGGGAGCAAAGCCTCAGAGCATGACAAAGGAGGTCTCTCTCAAACTATAAAAGTATCTTTAGAAGAACAGTTATTTTAATTGAAAGTTATAAGCTGTTCCTAATCTATGTTGTCCCACTGCAGCTGTAGCAAACATTAGGATTGGCTTTCAGCACTTTGTGTATACTCTGTGGTTGAGGAGGACAAATTAGAAGTCCTAAAGACAAAAGTTAGTTTCCAGAAATTAAATTCAGCATCAGAACAAGATAGTGGGTAGTAGTCTTTTCTCATCTTATTTAGCTTCAAACACATGAAAGAACAACACATATTTCACACACCCTTCCTGGCATTAACTGTTTGTACTCTGCACATCTTGGGTATGAAAGGCATCTCTCTGTCTTCTCACAGCCCTGACAACTGACATTTTCTATCCATGCAACAAGTAGAGCAAATCAATTATTAACCAGTTTTATCACCAAGCAGCAATATCAATTGCTGAATCTTATTTTTCATCTTTCAAATTATCTGATTTCTATACCATGCTTTTCCTAGAGGCAAAATGATGCACTTATTTTATACGTTTTTTTCTGCTCAGTTGCATGTGGGGTGCTATGTTCATTTATATGATAAGAATGTTTGATCGCAAGTTTCCCAACTAAATGCCAGAAAAGGTTCAGAGAAAGCTAACAGTAGTTATTGAGTATGAAAAAATGTACACAAAGAATGGTTGAAAAGATTGCCTACATAGAAAGTAGTACATAAGACTGTAATAAAATAGAAAAAATAATGAATAGTATGAAGAAAGGCATACTAGGAGCTTCTTTTCCAGTATAAGAAAATAGCATATTCAACTGAAGCTAAAGTTGTCAGATGAGAAACCAATGAAAAGTATTTTTGTATAATACACAATTATTCACCAGCACTGTTATTCACAGAAAGTTCCAAGGATAAGCAAGATTGAAAACTCTTCACATATTTACATATGTATTTCAAGACTGTACAGAATAAAATTTAACATCATAATTTTGGAAGACATTTCAAATTACTGCCTTAATAACTCTAACTATAGATCACATCTATTTCATAAGGAAGGTTTGCTTACATTTGCCTTCAGCAGAATTTTTCTGAACATTTTTGTCAGTAAATAAAATGGGACAGTGATGAGACAAAATAGTGGTCTGAACTCTCTCTTGATCTAATCCAGCATAGCTTTTTCTCTTTGTGTCACCAGTTGCCAATAGATATGGCACCAGCATGTTAGGTTATGCGACAGAGAGCTGAAGAAGAGCAGAGGCACCACAGCAGGGTTGGAGGGGACCCTAATAACCTAACCAGAGAAGCAAGCCTCAGCCCCAGCCCCACCAGGGCTGTCCCAGAAGAGTGTCATCCCCTAGGTGGGGGTGACACCCATTGGGAGGAGTCAGTGGAAAGGGTCTCCAGAGCACTTTTGGACTGAGGGAGGATGACTGCCTATGGGACTCACTATGGGATGCAGGGAGGGGCATTTGGGGATTGTACCAGGCGATGTACAATGGGATGGAGGGGGACTGGGTACAACAGGATGTTTAGGGGAGAATCAAAGGTGGGAAAATGGAGGGATCATGGTGGTTTGCGGAGGAAAAAGCATGGAAAAAGCGAGGAAAAAGGAGATTAAAAGTATATGCAAACAGATTGCTGGTCAGTACGCTTGTGTGGCCATGCCCTGTGTCTGCTCACTGCAGTCTGTCCTGTCTTCCTGTTAAACTCTATTTTTCTGGGTGAGGAGCTGCTTATCCTGCGTGTGTGTGTGTGGAGGTCTAAGTGCCACCACCTGGACTGGAGAGCACAGGTCACAGTGTCCCTGCACAACTGGAGAGGCTGGAGTGCATGTGTCTTGCGTGGTTGTGTACCTCAGTGTGTGATTGCTAGTGAATACCAAGCCGGACTCAGCAGTGGATAGGAGCCTGGGAGCCTGGTATTGGTGTGGCCACAAGTCTGAGTTGGATACTGGAGAGACAAGGGGGATTGAGATATGCTACTGGAGGAAGCAGTAAGTCCAAGCCAGGTACTGGAGATACTGGCTTGGTGTCAGCTACCAGTGAGGTGCTAGGGCTAGACCAGCCGCCAGGAAGACCCATTTCCATCTGTGTGCTTGCGAGACAGCTGCGAAGCAGCCCACTACTGACTGGAGCTGGGCACTTGGAGCAGCGGCAGCCTTGCCTCTGCTGAGCTCTGGGAGTTGGTGACTGCTAGCAGGTTCAACAGCAAATTTCACAAAGGCAGTACAACATCCAAAATAAAAATAGTTTTCTCCCATGGTGTTCTGTATAAACACTGACCAACAAGTAATGATCTTAACGATTTTATTCTGTTTTTATTGTCTTTTTGGCTACTGTATCTTCATATTCTTATGCTGAATTATCCTTTGGATGTTACTCTTTTTATAACATCTTTAGTTTCATAATACTCTACTAACATGAAAAATACTATAATGGTTTCTGAAAAGAAACCTGTATTTACCTCTTAATGTTGCTTTTATTTGTGATCACTGTACCTGCCTCTGACATTCTGAATCTCTTTATGGCATAAATTAACAATATAATTTGAAAAACTGAAAGCTGCTCTGGAGCTTTTCAGAGGAGATCACATTTACTTTACAGTTGCTTGTTAATTGCTTTAGTGCCTAAGGATGTATAACATATGTCCTGCAAAGAGACACCCATATGGTTGTACAGTGTATGTCCTGGCACTCTGTTGCCACAGACTAGAAAACAGACTTCTGTTTAAAATGCATGGCCCGTTGCATGATTGAAGGTGTGACATATAAAGGATTATAACTGACAACATTGAAGCCCTACACCTGTCACAGTGCTGTGTTAGGAGGATACGTACTCTGTTTTGCTGAGAAGGGGAGAGCAGAGAAGATTGCCTTCAGTGAAGAACCAATTAAAAAATATTTTATACTTTTGTACAAGGGAGATTTTCTTTCTCAACTGTCTGATTTATTCATGTCAGTGTAACTCAGATATAGCTCAATTTTGATTCAAAGGTTACGAAGTTAAGTTAGTAGAGGTAAAAGTATAAGGGCATTAACTGGCCACATGGAACCAAATTTTAAAAGGTAATGAAGCTTTTAAGGCAGCAGAGAGGTGAATAAGGATATATTTTAAAAGTATCTACATTTTTAGAGGCCTAAACACTTTAAATAGTCTAGCTTTTAGCCTTTCAGTTTTCTGGTGAGTATTATGGACATATTTGAATATTCAGAAAAATGCAAGAATATGCATGACCCTCAGAAACTTAACAGTCATTGTGGACGACCGTCTAAGGCAAAGCTATGCCAACAAAACAATTGCACTCTAGCACCCATATTCTATTCAAGATTCATCCTCCTTAGCTTTAGCTTTCTCAATGAAATACTTAAGTAAGGAACTAGTCTAAGGAAAAGATTGGTCTCACCTAACTTTAGCTATTTAAAATATAGTATTACTAGAGCCTGAGCTAGTCATCTAGGCTTTCATTGCAGTACTGCAGAGAGATAAACATCTCCAGAACAAGTCTTAGATTTCTGTCTTAGGGTAGAAGGAATCACCCTGTGGAGATGCTCAGCTCTTTTCACTGACTGACTAGATACTTCAGTAAGGGATTTTTCTCATCTAAATTTAGACAGCCAATTTACAAGCCTGATGTTTCTAAGTAGTTAATAAAAAGTGAAAGATGCCTCTTCAGAGTGAATCATCCTATCTGAAACCTGAGTCATGCTTTAGTGGTGCTTTTCTCTCTTCATTGACTACAGAGGAAGTGTAGGAGTACTCCTATGCTGGAATCATCTCTTTCCTCAGGTAATTCATTTAAATGTTTAGGTTATGTGAGATTAATTAAGGTTTATGTGACGTTTGACAGCAACCTGAGTACTTTGCTGAAGTACCTCTTTCTCCTCCAGGTTACAGTATCTTCCACAATGCGATCCTTCCTGAGTTTTTGCTCACAAAGAGAACAAGAGTATATGACAGAATTAATTTCTCCTGTTTAATTTTCCCCATTGGTGTAAATTTTCCAAGGCATCTTATAACTGTAACAAATTACTCCTACTACTTTCCATTTGAATTGGGACTGGGTAGCTGAAAATGACAAACAATGTAACAATGTCTTAGGGTGCGATAGTGAAGCAAGTAATTTCCCAATTCTCGTGTTGATCCAGAAAAACAGATGATTTTTTTTTTTTTTTTTGTGTTGTCCTCATGATTATAGTAATTTGCTAATTGAAGAGCTGGAGCACAGTTGAATTAAAAATGTTTCTTGTGAAATGTTATTTTAAAATTCTATGCAGAAAATTTAATTACTCAAAAATGTTTTCCTCTTCAGTTTCCAGAATTTTAAAGATAACAGGTCTGATAAAATTCAGACAACTGTATCAGAACAGAAAAGTCAAGTAAGAGGTGTTCAAGAGAACAATGAGTTAAACCATCAAGTGTCTTCTTACGGTCTTTTACCATCTTCCTACATGAATGTTTATTAGAACAGACTAACTCATCAGCTTTATTCAGATGCTCCAAGTCAAAATGCATTTCTTTCTTTAAAAATATGCTCATATCTAATTATAGGTTGTATAAATGTTTCAATAGTCACACACAAAATAATGACATGGTCACTATACTATGTTTGTCTAAGAATGTTTCCTCTTTCAGACCTACAACAGAAAAAACAATATTTCCTTACTTTGTTGTTTCTCTTTTAATTTTGTTTGTTACATATATAAGCATCATTTGTCCCTTCAGGAATCCTCATTTGTTTTACAACAGACAAAACAATATTTCCTTACTTTGTTGTTTATTGCTTTTACACAACATTTCTCTTTTAATTTTGTTTGTTACATATATAAGCATCATTTGTCCCTTCAGGAATCCTCATTTGTTTCTAGGTATAGTCATTTACTGATGTAATACCTTTCTGTAAAGGATTTTTGTTCTTATGTTTTTTCCACTTCATGTAATTTGTGAAGCTTTTCCCAGATGACGTCACTAAAATAAATTATTTAACAGAGTTCATAGGAACTGCTACCAAGAACATCCTCTTGTAAGTGCTCAGAGGAAGCTTCTCATACAAGCAGATTATTCCACCACTGCATTAGTGAATTCTTGCACCTCACTCAGCCATATGGTAATACCTACTGCTAGACATAAGGTTTCTAGGAATCTCATCTAGCTCAGTAAGGATGCTAGAAGCACATGGGGTTCAATGTTTGTTGGTTCAACACCTAGCTGGTGCAAAGCAAACTATCCTTATACCTTTCCTGTTGGGCTACCTATTGTCACCCAAGAATCTTTGTTGGGCAGTGGGCTTAAATGGTTGAGAACCCTATTTCCTTCATTTTATCCCAATGGCCTCCTGCACAAAGAGTTGAAAGAAAAGAGATAGGTGACTTAAAATGAGTGTTTCACCCATATTCTTCTTCTTGAAAAATATTTTATTTACAAATATTTCCTGTGAAATACAGTTTAATCATGTTTACAATACCAGTGCTGTTTTGATCTTTGTAATGATCTCATGATATCAGTTTTCAAACCTCAGAATTCAGCATTTGTGATTACTTCTGTTTTAATAGAAAAACAGATTTTCAGTTCATCCATTCTCAAAGCTTACTTTCCTGGCACTGTCACAGACTAACATTTTTGGCAAGGGTCACCGTAAAGAATAAAGCAGGGTTTCACAACTGCTGGCTCCAAGGAAAGCCAGCAGCAAACAAAACAAACTTTACTCACTTAATATAATTTCTTTTAAGATTTGAACTAAAGAACAGTGAAATACAGATATGACAGAGTTCATACATGACAATGATATGAAATCTATGTCCACTTACTATCTAAGTGTATGCATTCAGAATGGCTAAATTTTACCTTGAAGGCCACTAACAGGTGGCCAGTTCACTTGAGAAGAAATGTAGTATTATTTAGTTCAGGTCAGAGATTCAGTTTCAAAGCTGGTCTCGGGTAGTTTTCAGGAGAGAAATTCTGCTCAAATGTGACTTCAGTGCAGGAGAAACATAGAAAGGGGAGCTTTTCTCCCATCCTTTCTTCAAAGTTGTTTGACTGATTTAAAGCAAATACATACACATATAAATATATACATATAAATATTTATCTAGGTAGCTCACAGTCAACTGGTTTAGTGAGAAAAGGGAGTACAGAAATCTGTCAACCGTAATATTTTCCATTCATTTTATTGCCTCTTTAGTTTTTATTTATCCAACCAAAGATGGCTTAGACTATCTATATTTTATTCATATTTTTCTATACTTTATCTATTTTAGTTATATTATTTAGAATATTATTAATAGATTGCAATCTACTACTTAAGTTAGAATTAGCTGCTAGCCTTAATTAGCTGCTAGACCTGACTGAAAAAGGATCTAAAACTGTATATGATGCTTGTAGAAATTTAAATTACCTTATAGGGCAAAAATATTTTGCTGTCAATGGAGCATATTAAAATTGTGCAAGTTTGCACCATTAGCCTGTTTTTTGCTTTTACACATAAAGATTGACACTTCTTACTGTAATGTGGAGCTCTACTATTCTATAGGGCTGGAAACTCTGCACAGTGTTTTATTTTAGAGCACATTACATATGGAGAACAAGGAGGCAAGGGAAATAATCAACTGCAACAACAAAATCTTAAATAATTGAGACAGGATTTTTATTGAAAGCCTACCTTTTTGAAATCAGATTTATTGTATTGGCATGTACATTTAAAGAAAAGCTGTTTGGAATGCTGTATTAAAAATCTAGAATTGAATTTTTTAATTATTAGCAACAAGATGTTTTGATAGGAGAAAAAGAAATTGTATACAGCAAGACATAAAGTTGAAGATTATATATTTGTGATTTTGAAAAAGTTTCAGTTTACAAACATGCCTAGATGTGACTTTAATTAAGTAGACCAATACGAGCCAATGGAACTACTTTTCATCCTTTTAATTATACAGGTGCTTAATCTCTGCACACAGTCTCCTAAGAATGAGAAATGTTTTGGTTGTGAAACAACTTTGCTTTATTTATGTCTTGAGACACAGCCTCAATTACCTCATTCATGGTAACCCACATAATACTTTGGTGAAAATACACTAAAGCCTGCTAATATTTACTGTATAGCTGCAATTGACACATAGTTTATAGTTTCACAACTTTTTCATTGAAGATTTTATATTTTATTTAATTCTTCTCATTTCAAGTACGTTGTTTGTTGTTTGGGTTTTTTGGGGGAAACCAAATAGAATTTTTAGCAAATTCATCTCAGATCATAGGCTTGCAAAATAAACTGAATGTCAAGACGTATTTTCCCATTTTCTGCAAAGGGTCGGTTTCACAAAGTCACCAAATGGCGGATGGTGAAAAATACCTCTGGACAGTGTTTAGTCCCTCTGCTCAAGCAAGGTAATCTGGAGCAGTTAGCCTGGGAAATACTCAGTCAAGTTTTGAATACCTCCAAGGATGGAAAGTTCACAACCTGTCTGGGCAACCTGCTCTGGTGTTTGATCACTCTTACAGTGAAAAGAAGCATTTTCTTCCGTTTAAATGGAATTTCTTGTGCTTCAGTTTGCACCCATGGCCTCTTGTCCATTCACTGGCCACCACTGAGAAGCATCTGGCTTCATATTTCTTTTTTGCTCTATGAGATATTTATACACACTGATAAAATTCCACTGAGCTTGTTCTTCTCCAGGCTGTACAGTTCCAGCCCACTCAGCCTTTCCTCGTATCACAGTTGCTCCAAGCTTTAAGCTCTTAACCATATCCATGGCTCTTCTCTGGATTTGCTCCAGTATGTCCATGTCTCTCCCATCATGGGAAGCTCAGTACTGGGCACAGCACTCCAGATGTGAGTGGATGGGAAAGATCACCTCCCTTACCCTGCTGGCAACTCTCTTCCTTGTGGAGTCCAGGGTGCTGTTTAGCCTTCTTTGGCACAAGGGCACATTATGGCTCATGATCAACTTCTTGATCTCCAGAACTCACAGATCCTTTTCTGTGAAGCTGCTTTTGGCCACTTGGTCCCCAGCATGTATTGGTGGAGAACTCCTGGATTGCTTGTGCTCTGCTGTGTTGCTGCTCCAGCAGATCTCAGGGTGGTTAAAGGCTCCCATGAGGACCAAGGCCTGTGAAGGTGAGGCTTCTTCCATTTATGTGAAGAAGACCTCACGTACTTCTTCCTGATCAAGCAGTTGGTAGCAGACACCTCCCACACACACTGTTCTGCTTGCTAATTCTAATCACTGTTCCCCAGGCAGAGCTCCATGCATCGCTGCTGCTCGCTCACTTGAATGCTGAGTCCTCATTCATACCATCCTGGCCTGTCTTTTCTAAAGAACGTATGTCCAGCTATGGCAGCACACATGAGCTATATCACCATGCCTCTGTGATCCCAATGAGATCATAGCCCTGCAACTGCACACAGACCTCCGATTCCTCCTGTTCACTGCTGATGCTGTGGGCACTAGTGTACAGGCACTTCAGGTGGGCTCCACTCATTCTGATTTCCTGCAAAAAGGGCAAGCAATTCCCCATCACGCTGTCCTGTCTGAATTTCCTTATTTGTGTGCAACACTCGGGATGGCTCAATTTTCAGTGCTATTTTCTTGTTTGCAAGGTCTCTGTTGTCCACTCTTGCACCCCTTGCTTGCCAACCCTGTCCACCACTTCCGTACTGAATTGGGTATCATCATTTCTCTCTCCCTCCATTCCTAATTTAAAGCTCTCCTCATCAGGTAGGCCAGCCTATTGGCAAAGATGCTTTCACCTCAGTCAGAGAGATCCCTTCTCTTCCTAGCATCCTTGATCCTCAGAGATATAAAAACTAAATCCCTGCTGTTGACATGAGTTGCACAACAATGACCAGTTATTGACCCACAAGATCCATCCACTCCTCCTCAAGCCATTCCCCTTCACTGGCAGGAATGAGATGAAGACCATCTGAGCTCTCTTATCCTTGGCCCTCACTCCCAGGTCTCTCCTAGCAGTACTGATGATGCCCAAGTGGAAGAACTGCAGGGGGTAATAGGGGGCCAGAGCAGCTTGTCCGCCACATCCCAGGTATGAGTCACCAGCAAACAGCAAACCTCCCTAGACAACGGGTCAGGTTGGCAGACAGGGACCTCCATCTTCCACAGCAGTGAGTGTCCCACTGCGATCCTGCTTTATGTCCTAAAAATCCACTGCTTTGTGGGACACCACTCCCAGCCTTTCCTCTGCTAACAGGACACTGACATTTTCGAGGTTACAGATCTCAGAGTAGTTACTCTGAAGTTACAGGAGTCTCAGAGAAGATCCAGTCAGTCAGGCTAATTAACAATAACCAGCCACCAACATCCTCCCACATAAACTTATAGGCTAGAACTCACACTGAAAGAAATAGGCACAACTTCTATTATCCATGCAATTGATTCTCAGCTCTGTCAAAGCGGTGTGCTGCTTGAATACTACTGCTGTAAGACTATATTAATTTAATGATTTGAAGACTGAAGCAAATGAGTGGGAGATTGCATATGTGGAACCAAAAATGTAAATTAGATTCTTAGTAACAAGTAGCTTCTCTTCTCAAAACACATTATAATTTTAAACAGCTCTGCAATTCTGTCACCATTGCATATTTTTTGACCCTTCCAAGCCATAAAAAGGGAAAAACCTAGATAATATCCAAACTATTTTAAATCCCTTTTTTAAAATATGTGATCAGAATCCATGTATATCCAAGCACAGCACATAAACATTGTATTGAGTAGAGTTTTATTCTGACACTATTTACTATTCTCTTCTGACATCCTCCTAAAGGTGGACTACCATTCCTTGGAGGACCTTGAAATTACAATGCATTGCAATGCATCGAGAATAAGCTATTGTTTGATCCACAGTCCTCATTTTCTTTTGTATTCTAAAAGCCTAAAGCACATAATATCACTCAGGTATAGCTTATGAGGTTTTTGTTTTGTTTTGTTTTTTCTTCTTTTAGTTTCTCACAGGCATAGGAGTTAAAGGATCTAAAAATGCTGGAAGTATCTTTGCAAGAATTACTTTCAATTAAACATAAAATCACGTATCTACATTTTAATGAAACAATCCTGTTGTACACTCCATAAAGAGATCACATCCCCCAGATGTAAACATTCTTTCAAAACTCAATGCCATATTCTGTCAGATTTATTGAAATTACATTGGATTTCTCTGTAGCACCACTAGAAGGCAGCCATATTAATTTTTTAAGAATTCTTATTTTCAAGCTTGACTCAAATAGGGGAACCTCAAGACTCTTTCTGTCTGCTAATCTCACACCACACTGCATATCAAAACAAAGGTTTCTACTATGGGGACACATAAAACAAGAAACAGTATTCATCCATTGTCATTCCTTATGGTTCAGATTTCTCCTTGATGATGAATACTATTCATGGCAATAGGCAGAAGTGGAAGATCTTTGTGAAACAACAGAGAAACAAATACAGAAGTAGAACATTTCATTGTGTTTTTTCAGTACAACTGCATGTCCATGACAGTCTTAAAAAAAAAGTATAGTTTGGACTGTATACAGTAGCATGTGCTTTTATATAGTTTTGGCTCTGGGGGACTTCACTGCAAATTTAAACTTACTACTAAAAAAAGAATTTGCCACACAGTAAACAGGTGCCAGGTATAAGAAAGGGAATTCGGGTTAGGCAAGCAGATGGTGTACCATCCAAAGAACATCATAATTCTGTCAGAAAGGGAAAATTTCCCAAGTAAAGTAGTAAAAGAGTGTTTGCTCCTGCAAACCTCTGAAGACTTGAAATAAAAAATTTGCTCAGAATCAAAAATAGGAAGTAGTAGGAAATAAAAAGAAAATCATTAAAAAAGAGTGTTCCTGAGGTCAAGGAGCTAACTCACTAATCCCACAGAAAAATATTTTATATTTCACTACATCTAAGAGCCGTACGTAGATTAAGTACTTCCTTCCTCATCTTACATAAAATTTATGGATAAATCATTGAACAAAATGGGGAAAATTGCTTAAGGTCTGGGTAACAGTAGTTTACCTAAACCAAATGTGAACTCTACGGCATGGAAAGAACCAGCAAAAAAGTTGGCAATCTGAGGAAATTGCACTGCTTTCATAGTATATATAAATAATGTATATATAAATATGATACAGTTGAAGCCACCAAAATCTACTCAGTGTCTAGGCACACTGTTAGTCTAAGTCTTAAAAAAGTTTGTATAAAACAATCGGGCAAATATACCAGAACATATTATATTGTGAACTTGCAGCAAAGGCTCGTGATGGATAACATGACCAATTGTCCAAAAGCAGAGCTAGTAAGCAGTAATTCCCATCTAAAAATTCCCAAAGTATTTTATAATCATTTACATACCATACCACTCAAATACAAACCCTTTGAACAAAGGCCAATACTGCACACCATTTGGGGGAGAGAAGCTTGATGTTAATCCAAAGTTTTATTTTTAGGAATAGGACACAGGACAAATTTAGACAGACATTGAAATGCTATTGTACTTTGAAAAGAGATTTTAAGAAATCAGTTTATAATTCCCAATACGTACATACATTGTTCAAACTTTAGTTTAAGCACTTTTTAGAGCAGCAGAGCCAATACTATTAGGAAATGGATAAATAGCTTAATAGTGTAATTGTTAAGCCCAATGAGATACAAATGACTATCCATGCTGAAGACAGTCTTGTCTAAGTGTCAAAGTCTTCACAGGTAATAGTGATGGATGAAAAGCAAAGAATCCAGTCTGACTTTTCCAGCCTTCCTTGATTTGCCCTGAGATACCTATTAGGGGAGTTTCTTGAGTTTCATGAAAATTTAAGTTATGTTACAAGGAAGAAACAAGATCAAATAAGTACTAAAACACACAATACCAGTTTTAAGTCAATGATATACCTTTAAGTCCTCCTGTGAAAGAGTCCCTCAGATCAAATAGCCAACCATTCTTCTCAAAGACATTTAAGTTTAGACAGAACAGAGTAACAGTGAGTAACACAGAAGCCGAAGCTGTTTTTCCTAAGGCTGTCTGAACCCTAAAGACCACAGAGACAATTAAATATGTTGCTCAAGTCAGGGAGTGAGGAAAGCTTGTACAAAGGAGAAGTTGTGATGGTAGGGGAAATGACTTTCCAGCTGAAAGAGGAGACAATAACATATCTTTGGCAATAAAACGTCTTTGGCTGGATTACAAATAAGTTAAAAAACCCCAACCAAACCAAACAAAATCCACAAACTAATAATCATATGCATACAAAAATGTAATTGAAATCCTCAAAGCCAAAGAGAATCACATAATCACAGAATCGATTTGGTTGGAAGACACTTCTGGGATCATCAAGTCCAACCTTTGCCTCAACACCACCATATCAGCTAGACCATGGCACTGTCACGTCCAGTCTTTTCTTAAACACCTCCAGGGATGGGGACTCCACCACCTCCTTGGGCAGTACATTTCAATGCCTAACGACCCTTTCTGTGAAGAAATACCTCCTAATGTCTAACCTGAACCTCCCCTGGCACAGTTTCAGACTATGCCCTCTTGTCCTGTCACTAGTTGCCTGGGAGAATAGGCCGACCCACACTTCAGTACAACCTCCTTTGAGGTAGTTGTAGAGAGCAACAAGGTCTCCCCTCAGCCTCCTCTTCTCCACGCTAAACAACCCCAAGACTTACAGTCCAGACCCTTCACCAGCTTCGTTGCCCTTCTCTGGACAAGCTCCAGCACCTCAGTGTCTTTCTTGAAGTGTGGGGCCCAGAACTGAACACAGTATTTGAGGTGCGGCCTCACCAGTGCTGAGTACAGGGGGACGATCATTTCCCTAGTCTTGCTGGCCACACTATTCCTGAGACAAGTCAGGATGCTTTTGGCCTTCTTGGCCACCTGGGCACACTGCTGGCTCATGTTCAGCCAGCTGTCAACCAGCACCCCCAGGTCTTTTTCCGCTTGACTACTTTCTAACCACTTTTCCCCCAGGCTCTACCTCTGCATGGGGTTTTTGTGGCTGAAGTGTAGGACCCGGCACTTGTTTTTGTTGAACCTCATGACGTTGATCTCTGCCCATCTATCTGGCCTGTCCAGGTCCTTCTGCAGAGCCTTCCTACCCTCCAGGAGATCGACCCTTCCACCCAATTTGGTGTCATCTACAAATTTACTGAGAGTGCACTCAATCCCCTCATCCAGATTATCTATAAAGATGTTAAACAGCACCAGCCCCAAAACTGAGCCCTGGGGAACATCACTAGTAACTGGCTGCCAACTGGATTTGGCTCCGTCGACCACAACTGTCTGGGCCCAGCCATCCAGCCAGATTTTTACCCATTGCAGAGTCCACCTATCTAATCTGCGAGCAGCCAATTTATTTAGAAGGATGCTGTGGGAGACCGTGTCGAAGGCCTTACTAAAGTGTAGGTAGGCAAGGTCCACAGCCTTTCACTCATCTACCAAGTGGGTCACCTTGTCATAAAAGAAAACCAGATTGGTCAAGCATGATCTTCCTTTCATAAATCCATGTTGGCTTACCCTGCTACCCTGATTTTCCTGCATGTGCTGTGTAATTTTCCTGCATGTGCTGTGTAAACCACTAATATTGTTATCAAATGTAATGCCTGTGTCAAATAAAATAATATGAACAGAGATGCAATATCACCAAGGTACTTTAGTATGGATATGGGCCCCATTTTTTTCCAACATTTTGATCAATTGCCTGGATGATCACACAGAATGAATCCCCTGAATTATTTTAATTCAAGGCAACAGTTAATATGACAGTTATGAGAGTCTCAATCCAAAGTTACCCTGAGAAATCCGAGGTCTGCACCTATAAAAATCTCCTGAAGTTTAACAAGATTTTCAAGGTTCTGCATCTAGCACAAAATAAATCCCATGCATCTGTGTATGTTTGAGAAGTAACTGGCTGAAAATGAGGTTGCTGAAAAGGGCCTGGAGGATGAGGTCGCCTCCAGGTTGAATATCGTAAGGCGACGATATGCTCTCATTGCAAGTGAGGCAAATCACATACTAGGCTATGTTAGGAGACACGTTGCCCACAGATTTAGGAAAGTTATGGTCACATTGATTTGGCACTCATGAAGCTCCATGTGGAAAAATGTGCCTAGTTTCCCACCAGTCCCTGCTCCGTAGGGCTTCTGGAAACTGGAGAGGGTCCAGCAGATGCCTAGAAAGACGGTTAGGGTCTTAGAACACATGAGCTACAAGGAGAGGTTGTGGCAGCTGGGCTTGCTTACAAGAGTAGTAAGGATGACCTAGTGGCCACCTAGAGCTACTTAAAGAGCTGTTACAAATATGAGGAAGTCAAGCTCTTTATAGTAATCTGTAACAAAGTTTTGATGTAACGATGAGCAAAACTCACTTATTGAACCTTGGAAATTCAGATCAGATCTTAGAAAAAGCTTTTCTTTAGAGGGTAGTGCAGCACCAGAAAAGCAATGGAGCTAAATTCTTGATTTGAAAATGGGAAAATGTTACCAAAGAAAACTATACTTGAAACTAATCTTTTCTTCAAGCTATCATTTAGTGTTTTGAGATATCACTTAACCCTTATGGCAAAAGATTTCTCCTAGAGAGATCTTTCAGAGGTTACTTTGAAACTGATAACCTAGTGCTTCCCATCCAGTAGCTACTTAACTGGAAGACTTAGATCTATTTATTTAAGAAGTTTTAAGTTCTTTGCTGATGAGATATTCCTTTTTTTGTCTCAACCCTAGTTTTCAGAGTAGTGGAAATTTACTTGCCTGTAATAAAATTAGGTTCTGATCTCAGGCTTAGGGCTGCTTACAAGTACGTATTCCCCCTGTCTGACACAGCTGTGCAGGGATTCAAATCAAGCAGTGCTTTCAGAAGATGATACCTAAACTTTTCTCTTACAAAAAATACACAAAAACCTGTAAAACTAGGCTTAATAGGAGCATAACTTGCACAATGAACTTAGAATAGAGAAAATTATGAGTAAGATAAAATAGAAACAAAAGGAATCATACCCAAGTCTCCCTTTTAATTACTGTGACCTTTCCAGAAGATACACTGTAATTCCAGAAGCCCTTTCATTGGTTTCTAAGTTATGAAAAAATTCAGAGTCCTCTCTAGGCTCCTAGAAAATATTTTTATATTCAGGTTGTGAATATATAATCCTTTTTTTTTTTTTTTTTTTTTTGCCAGTTTGCATGGCAGCAAGCTTTGGAAATTTCTTTATCCAAAGTAATTTTTTATACTCATTTGCTTTCAGCAGAGGACTGCTCTTCCTTTCAGGGCGTTCTGTCCTCCAGAGTACTATAGAGTACAACATACAAAAAGTTCAACAGACAAATTTCCTCTCTGGTTCCCAGGTGCTCTCTTTAAACATAACAGACTTTACAACTGAAATGAGTATCATCCGTCACAATATCTGGAAAGTTAAATCAGATGTGGTAAAAATCTGGAAAACCTAAATATAAATAATGCTAAGAATCTTGCCTATTGTACATAGGTACTCATACAAATGAGCATATCTAGATCCTCCCAAGTACGTACATGCACAAGTCAGTATGGATAGTTTATCTGGATTGCAGATTAATTGCTCTATATGTACAGAAATTGCTACAGAAGGACTAACTCCATGCAAAACTGTGCCATCTCCACTGAGACTTATTAGCTCAAGTACAGCACTGTACAAACAGCCAGAGCCATCTCAGGTACTCTTCACTGGATGTTGAGTTTGGGATTGAGGTCCATCATACTGAAGCACTGCCATTAATTCCATAAACTGGTGTCCCAGCTGAGTTCAATACCTGATTACAAAGAAAGGAACTCTCCTCTTCCCCATCTGTTTCTGATATTAGCTATGCAGCAGGAACTAACAGCTGAAAGGCGGTTAGGAGGAGATGCAATTTTCTCATGATTAAAATTTATGATAAAAGCTAGCCAATCCAATGCACCAAGGTCTGGCTTTATGTCCAATGAGTGCTTCAAGACTATTGTTTGTGTTCAAATAGGTTAAAAAAATAGTATGCTCTGAATCAGGTTTAATGTACAATATAGTATAGATTGTGTGTGGATTTAAGGAGTCAGCTGTAGTATGACAGGTCTAGTACTGAGTCAGAGCTAATATGTTGAATATATAAAACCAGGAACTGGGTGGGAGGTCAGTAAATTGCGAATATAATGAACATGTCTGTTGCATCACCTTCTCTTCTTGTCTCACTAGTTGTATCAAAGCTATAATCCGACTATAAGTAGTTCCAGTGACGGAATTTATTTTATTTCTTAAGGAAATGAATAGATTTCCTGTGTTATAAGCTGTATCTGACATCTTTATCATTTGCATGAGAAAAAAAAAAGAATTCTTCAGCATATTGTGATAGTGTCTGTTATTCTTCTGGATATACCTGTTTCAGTGTTGAAGATCACAGCCTTAAGCCACCTCTGTTGCCTGAATAAATATAACGAATAGGAGTGCTACTGTAAAATATCAGTTCTATTATCATTTGATACAATAATCAAACACTTCTGGAGAATATCCTATTCCTTTCTAAATATTAGCTTTTCCTCCAAGAGAAATCATGAAAATTGAAAGTCTACTGAGCCACTTAGCAGTTTACCTAGAAGAAGAAAAAAATATATTTTAACAACATAAGTTTGATGCAGACCATCATATTTTGCAAGATTACAGTAGAAATATAGAGCCTTTAGGTCTGTAATTTGTGTTATGGTGAACTAATTTTGTCAATGTCTGAAGAAAGATTCTTTGATCTACTTTTTGACAGGTCCACAGGTTTGGACCAGCTGCATTTTAACGGTGTTTCTATGAATGCTTCTCCCATTGCTTCTTTTCATTCAGGAGTTTTGTGCCTCTAGCAATCCAGTCTACATGTATAGAGCAAACTTTTAACTATGAAATTGAGTCCTGCTTGCATATTTGTACTCTGTTTTAGTCACATCTTTACTATTTGAATTTGGAAAGATCAATGACATCTTAAAAAACAATCCTTAAGAAAAAAAAGTGAAGTAATTATTCTCCCTCAGAAGAAATAAGCTCAGAGTCCTTCAAATCTTTTTTCCTTAATCATGTTATTAATGCAAGTTTGCCATGCAAGAGAATGAATAAGGATGAAAGGCTTCTGCCAAGATTTAAAATGTTAAAGTTAGTTACTGTAAGATGCTCAAAGTTAGTGTGTGCTAGCAAGCTGTGTAGAGAGTATATATGCTTCATTATTATTAATTTTGAATGAGAATGCTTCACATAAAGCTGTTACAAGAATGTTATGGTTCTATGGGTTTAATATGTGAATTGAGTACTCAATAAATGAGAAAAACTAACTACTTTTGTACATACTATGCTACAATTTTTTACTACATAGTTATGCATCTATTCAAATGTTTGAAAAAGAGTCTTATTTCCTTGAAGGGGCATGAAGTACATAGATTGCATACGTAGTGAAAAGTGATAGACCATTCTTACCTTTGATAATTAGGACTCTAGGTGAGTGAGAAGAAACAAGTGCCAGCCTTTTCCCCTTGTGTTTCAGATTCTTTGATCTGAGTAAGTGATGCAAAACTATAAATCAGAGAAGAAAAAGTTAGCTGACACCCACACTTGGGGAACAGTCCTTTTTCACTATGCCAATTTTTCCTGAGCTCTCCATAGAGTTTGTGTTTGCACCAAATATCTAGGACACAACACCCTCTTGCTACTGCCTCTGCCATATTAGACCACTCATATGCACAGATCAGCATCCCTTAGTGGCATATCTGGCCATACATATGACAAAATACTCGTTTATTATGGGCCCAGTCCAGCTCTGACTGAAATATTGGAAAGACTCATGTGGACTTCAGCAAGAGTTGGTTCAGACTCCTTGTGAACACTAAGATTTATGACATCCTTAATATTTAATTTCCTCAATTTTAAGCACTGGGGTTTTGTAAATTATGTACTGGATAAATACACTGTTGTCACTTAGCAGACTTTGGTGTGTGAAAAGAAGACTTTTACTTTCAGGTAAACTGAGGAATGGGGGATTAAGGTCAGTTGCCTAGCTGGCATAAACTTGCATAAATCCATGAATTTCAACTGGCTTCCCCATATCTGACCTGTCAGCAAATGGAATTCAAGAAGAAAGTTTATTTTTATTTGAAGAGGACATATATGGAGTTTCAGGTCACTTACCTGAGGATACAGCCTGAGCAAGAGAGTACAGACTTTCTAGATAAAGTATCTAGTTATTTGACCCAAGATTTTCCTCTCTAAAGCACAGAAATTACAGGTAAATGTTATAAAGCAATTTTAAGAAGCTCATGAAAGCCCAATATTTATTGCAGAAAAAAAAAAAAGGTTTTTAACTTTTGGCTAATATCTGAATGGAATGATTCTTATAAATCATAACATTTAAATGTTAGGGCATTATTGAAGTAGTTTCTGTGCTGTTGTTGTTTTCTTCATTCTGGAGAGACATCTCCCGATTACATTCACCAGAAAAATAGAGTTATGTAATCACTTCCATTTGAAACTGAGGTTTTTAAAGTACTGAAGAAATTAAAATCTAAAACATAGTTTTGCAAGTCTGAAAGAAAATCTTCCTGAAAAAAGTTTTCAGCATAGTAGTTTCAACAGTTTTTGAAGTTATAGATCATTAAACAGACACAAGGAACATTTACTGTATTGCTTTTTTTTTTTTTCTAGAAAAGTGGATGTTGCACGCTGCTGTTTCAGTCAGGACTAGGACCCTTTGTACAAGAAATTATTTTTTTTTTTAAAAAAAAAAAAGACCACCTGGCATTGAGTAATCTAACATAGTTATTTCCTTCTACCATTATTCTTCAAAGGAATTTTTTCATCACCTGCCTCCCTTGCTATCTGCACAACAGAAAAGACCTAGAGAAGCCGATCTGACCTGTCACACAGTGTAACAAAGTTACTGGCTTGGCTCCTTGGGAAAAGGTTTCCTTGAAAACCCAGTCAATTAGGAAAGCAACATTGTTACAAAAGCAGACATTATTAAACTACTTTCTTAGATTAAAAACTATTTAAACAATGCTAATATTACAACAGTGGTCAGATACCTATTTTTTCAAGCGTTGTGCACATAAGGTTCAGACATAATTAAATTAACTATGTGTTCAAAAAAATATATTCAGCCTGTAATTTTTACTTCATTGCAACTATTTAGCATAAGCTATTGGCAGGATTTTGTCAACAGTGTGTGCGCATTTCCGAATCTAGGATCAGCAACTTTCCATTTAAAACAATTCTTTCTGCGCTTTGTTCTATCCTTCCTTTTTTTTTTTTTTAGAGACAGATTAATCAATACAGAACCGTGAATAACAATGACTATAATGGATAATATTAAGGGCTTGAGCCTGCTTCCCCATAACTTGGCAGAAGTTTCTTCACTGACTTCAGCAGAAGCAGGGACAGGTGCTAGAGTAGCTACATACGTTAATTTAATCTTTCATAAGGACACACGCAATGGTTATTGATTTGAGATGAAGCAGATGCCTAACTCTTCTCAAGTTGTAGGGCAGAATGTTATAAAGACATTTACATATGGCTTTTCACCTTCAGTTTTATTACCTGTACAGTCTGATAGAGCAAAGTGAGGTGAGGCTCATCTTGGTATTATTTCTCTTCTATAGTCTTAAAGTAGCGTGGTGCATTTTGTAAACTATCTAATCAATTTTAAGGCTGCAGAGGTTGATCTAGACAGTGGGGGGAAAAAATCTAGTCAATTTTGGTGTAAACAGAAATGGAAAAGAGAAGAGGAATGTATGCAGCTCTTGCACGTGATTAGCACAGCCATCTGTTTCACTTACCTGCATAATTGTCAGCTAATCAATTGTTAATTGTAAATGTCCAGTTGCTTAACAGCATCGTACCTGCTATTGCAATTCATTATCCCAAACAGTTTACAGATCTTCAGTCCCTAAATTATTTATTTCCAGGAGAAAAGAGTGAGAGGAAGATGTCGAAGGAAAGTGAGGAATGGAGATACAGGTAAAAAGGAAGGAGTGTAGAGAATCCGGTTGGGGGTAACTATAAGATGTGGATATGTGTAAGATATGTGGATAAGTAAAGCACAATGGCATAGACATTTGTATGATGCATTGATGGAACAGGGATGTGAGGGAGAATGTGACAGATGGAAACTGGCAGAGGGAAACAGAGGGAAACAAGCTTCTAGCAAGAACAGGCAAAAGAGTTGAGGGTTTAGTAAAAGGGAAATTGGGAACTCTGGCACACAGAGAGAAGGCTGCAGAATATGCAGTGAATGTGGTCAGTGCTGGCCAGATTGCCAACGCAATTATCACAGCCATTTCTAATAGCAATTTCTTCAGAATCCTAAATTATAGATTTGGTTTCTCAACCAAATCTATACTATAAGACTTAAAGGTCTGCATAGATATTGGATTAGATAATAGCTACCATTACAGATCTGAATAGAAAGAATTAAAATATATCATACTTATCACAAAGTTTAGGAGCTATCCAGGCTAGCTGAGAAAAGCTATGAAATTTTTGTTGTTTTATTTGTTTTTCAGGATTAACCTGATGATGCAAGGGTGGCTTCTAAATACAAAATGACACCAAAAGAAAATAATCTTGGCCTAATCGTATGCATTTAGTGCTTGAGAGTTATGCATTTATCTTTGCTCAATGGACTAACAGAATCAACAAAGCAGACCCAGAGGACACCACTAGGGCTAGAACTGGAATGTTGCGTTTTCTGTGAGTTAGATGTGAAATAGCAACCTTGGGGGAAAGAATCATTTAATATCCATTTCCCTTCTACTTTGTAGTGGTAATTTAGGATCTATTATTTCCTCATTAGAAATACTGAAAGTAATGCAGCAAGACCAGTGAAACAGGAGATAAGAGACTGTGTGAATTAAATATTAACATTCCAATGAGATTCATTCAATGGCAAGAGTTTGCTTTTTTTAAAAAAAAAAATCATCTTGATTACCCCTATGCAAATCAGGTGTAATACATAGTGCTCTACTCTCTGCAGGCGTAATACATAGCTAGAACTTCTCTCTCCAAAATGGGTGAATCGGGTTAAATTCATAAGCCCAAATTTAGTGACAATGCCTGACCTGATCTGGAAAGTAGCCAAGTCTCCATACCTTCTATTGATGTCTGAAAGAGACTGAAAAATCAAGTAACTTATTCAAAGAGCTTAAATATTAATATAGGTGGCTAAAGTGCTAAGGGAAAAATGAGGAGGTTTGCAAGGAAAAAATTAGGTGGAAAGGAGACTGGGAAATCCTTTCTTTACAAAACAATTGTAAAGGAACTGACTTTTATCTAAGAGAAGTTTATAAGGTGGGCTGATAGTGAAGTTAAAAGTATTTAATGGGGAAGAGAATTTGATTAGAGTGTTCTTTATCAAATAATACACAAAAATTTCCTATGCCTAATACTTTAAAATAGACAAGTTTAGACTAGAAAAAAACACTGTATTTTTTATAGTACTCAGAGTAATTAAGAATTGGAACAGCTTATGCATGTACATCTCTGCCACACATTTTAAAAAACAGATTGAAGCTTTTCCTTCTAAAAAGCATACACTTAAAACATCGATTAATTAAAAAAAATCTTCCAGCTCTTGTCAAGCAAATAAAGATGATGTCAGACTGGATGATAACAAAGTTTTTTTTCAAACCTTGGAATCTGTGACAAAATTTGAACCCTGATTTTCCTTTGCATAAACCCTCCTCTACTTTTCTCTTTCCAAATTACAAAATATAGAAAAATTTAAATTTACTGTTGATTTTTTTGATCTACATAGTCTGGAAGTTATATTCTCACATCATATTCTCTATTGTCCAAATGTTATTCTCAGGTGAAACTATATAAAATCCCTTCCCCCCCACCCCCCAAAAAAAAAGTGCATTATATTGGGGAAAAAAATAAAATATGTGCAAAGAACAAGACCAGAACAAGGGATGAAAACAACAAAACAAATAGGTAAAAACAATAAAATGGGATTATGGCAAGCGAATGGCACTAATAGTATGAAACTCTTTCTATAAATTGAATGTTTTGATTACAATTTTCAGGGAGGGAAAAATTCTGGGCTTCCAAGTTCAAGAAAGACAAGAAACTACTGGAGAGAGTCCATTGGAGGGCAATGAAGATGATGAGGGGACTGGAGCATCTCCCTTATGAGAAAAAACTGAGAGAGCTGGTTCTGTTCAGCCTGGAGAAGTTCAGCCTGGAGAAGTTCAGCCTGGAGATGAGACGAGACGACACAAGACGAGACAAGACTGAGAGGGGATCTCACCAATGCTTATAAATACCTTAAGGGTGGGTGTCAAGAGGATGGGGCCAGGCTCTTTTCAGTGGTGCCCAGAGACAGGTTAAAGTGCAATGGGCACAAACTGAAACACAGGAAGTTCCATGTAAATATGAGGAAAAACTTCTTTACTTTCAGGGTGACAGAGCACTGGAACACACTGCCCAGAGAGGTTGTAGAGTCTTCTTCTCTGGAGATTTTCAAAACCCACCTGGACACAATCCTGTGCAACTTGCTGTAGGTGACCCTGCTTTGGTAGGGGGGTTGGATCAGATGATCTTCAGAGGTCCCTTCTAACCCTAACTGTTCTGTGATTCAGTGAAAAGAAGTGATCAGAATTGAAGTGAGAGGGGGAAGGATTAAGACAATGAGGAAGGGATTGGGAAAGGCATAAGAAACTGAGAAAAGAATGGGGAGAAGGTAGCCTCTGATGATAATGTCACCAAAATC
>NW_009608922.1:0-63618 GCF_000690535.1 Cariama cristata
GTGGCAGCTTTGACTTACGTATCTAGGATGCTGTCAGCTAATGCTTTCCAGTTCCTCTCTGTGCTATTACAAAATTCATTACAAGAGGGACCTCGTAGAAGCACTTTGTTATCATCATTATCACATGAAGTTTTGAATGGGGCTCAAGAAAAGGTGGTGCTTAAAAAAGCACCTTGTTTGAATCCATCCCAACTGCATATTTATGATACAGGACTCAAATGTGTCCTGGAGATGGATTTATGGCATGTGATGGAAACACTGCACCTCAGAGATGGATTTTTGCATGAGTATGGATACACACATCCATGCCTATACCTTTAAACTGGCTGGGACTCTCATTAAATTTTATTGCCATGGCTGCAGGTCAAATGAAATGCTTCCAACTGCCTCAAAGATCCTTCCATGCTAAGATCTTAGCTGTCATCAGCGGGGTGGGGGGCATCCCCCTGTTATCCCTGAAACTCTGTATTGATGGAGGGCGGCTTTTCAGTATCTATCTGGAAAGAGAGATACTGCAGTGCTGGGGTTAACTGCACCCAGAACATCCCCAGGGGACCAGTACGTCTGGGCCACAGCAAAACCTGAGCAAAACTGAGCAAACCCTCTGGCTCACAGCAGACAGAAGAAGGTGGCACAGACTCAGCTGCCAGGATGAATTCTGTCAGTTGCAGAAGTCAAGACTCACTCCACCAGTCATAAAATTAAAAATGAGTTAAACATCCAGCAGGTGTTAATGGAAGGCACGAACCACCCGGCAAACCGCAAGCCTTGGAAGAGGTACAAACTAAGCGCAGACAGGAAATCCCCCACCCGGCCAGGACCTGGAAGTTGTCTACACCTGAAGGAGAAGTAACTGGAGATGGTTTACTTTAGGTCGATTATTTGCAAATGACTGAATGTGAGTGACGTTCATGCCCTTAGTTCTACAATAATGTTATCAAATGATTGAAAAATCAGCCCTTGCTATCTCCCTTGAGCAGTCTCCTCTAACTGGTAGGTCCTCTCTTCTCTGAAGACCCGATCCTGAACTCCTTGAGTCAATGGCACTTCATCATGGTGCAGATGTCAAAGGAGCACTTCTGCCAGCCAGTATCTCTTTATGCAGCTGGGTCACAGTCTCAGGGCATTCAGGGCTGGCTGAGGGACAAGGAAAGGGAATTATGCCCATGAGCTACAAGGAAGGCTAAATTTCTCGGTAGAACCAGGCTGTGATGTTTCAAGGATTGCTGCTTACATAAAATGTCTTTGCTCCCATGTTTACTGTTCCTTCACAGAGACCCAAAAAATGACAAAGATTACAGGGAAACAGATAGATGTGCATACTTTACGGATAAGGCAAAACAGGCATAAATATGGCCAATACTCACAAGGAGGAAGCTGACTGGGACAACAGTCCCATACTTTTCTCTCTGGCATCCCATTTCATCTGGCCTGAATCTTCACTAGAGTAACACATCTTTTCTGAAATCCACCCACTCTTGCTAGTAGTCAATTTTTCATTTCCCTATTCACACACCTTCCCTGCCCCAGCATGCCCTTGTTAGTTCAGACTGGCTCCAGCTAACTCCATGTGTATTTATCTAGCAGAAACAATCACTCACTTACGTTTTCTGGTTAACGGACGTTCGCCCATCTGGCACCTGGCTCCATTACAGTTTGCTGTATTATGTGGCCTCCCTGTCCTCCTGGAGACTCTGCTATGGCTCCCAGCTCCGTGCATCAGCACCAACAGCCACGGGTTAGGCCCTGCAACAGAACGGGGAAGGACTGTGTCTCTACAACGGACAGTTGCTCCTTTCACTTTCCAGGTATGCTTTTGTTGGGAAATGGGAACTCATTTGAACTGTCTGCTGACAAAGCTAGACTGGGCTGGGTGAATTTCAGAGTTCTCTGGCTAGTGCTAGGGATGGAACATAAAACTGATCAGAAAGACTCCAAGTGTATATATTTTCACACATAATTTTTTCATTGCAGAAACTTCTCACTATGAATAAAGGGGAAAGAGCAACTCAAGGCCTCTGGAGAGAGGCTGCGGTGGTGACGAGCTATGTTCCTACAAGTGGTATGAGCTTGGTCTTGTTATCTAATTCTCAGTGTACCAAGGGTGCATATTTACATTGCAAAGCGTTCCTTGTATATCAGTGGGCATTGATATATCAGGGCAATTAGTATTTTTAAAGCTTTCCAAATAAACTTCAAAGCAGGAACACTTCCTGTTGGCAGGGAAGGGCTGGCTACGAGTGGGAGCGCTGAATGCCACCTGCTGATCACTTCCCTCCTGCCGTCAGGGCTCTCGCCACCCGCCGTGCCAATCCTGGGCCAAGCTTTCTTTTGCATCGTACGCCTTTATTTTCCCAAACTCTTTCAAATCCAGTGAATTAAAAACTGAGAATCAAACGTAAAGGAATTGCACCTCTTTAGGTGAGATGCCTTGTGCCAGTTACAAGATCTCATTTGCCTTCTTTCTGGGACTACAGATATTTAAAACGCTCCCTTCTTCTCCCAGTGAAATTCACTCCTGGCTCAGGACAGCACTGTGTTTCTCTGCTGCCTGCTGTCACCACCACCAGAAATGTGGGTCCCTGCTGGGCTTTGGGAAATGATCAAGGCATGGAGCAGAGGCAGAAAGCTCAGCTCTTTGGTAGCCTGAGAAAGCTGTGGTGCTTCTCAAGGCAGACCAGCAATTAGATGAAATGAAAGGCAGTCATTACATGAGGATGCTCACGGGTTACCTGGTTACCCATGGGTTACCCATACCCACAGTATTTCCCATAGTCAAGCGTGAGATTGCAGGGCACATCTCAGTTTAACTGGAGTCCCAGTATAATTACAGAAACATGTATCTTTTGGAAACATAATTGACCCTTTGGAACTGACACACCATGAAGGTGAAATTAAGAAAAGCAACAACGCATTGCAAATATTTGGGCAATTTCCTCTTGGCACATAATTGCTTGTTTTGTGACCTAAAACCCAGTATTCCTTAGAGTCCTTCACAAGGGTACAGGTTACTTAAACTATTTATAGATGCTTTGATCCTTTCTGCAATGGAGGCGGTGATACATGGATCAATCAGATGTGACATAATTCTTGATGCTGCCATCTTGAGCTATGCCTCATGTGACCTACCAACTCCTCGTAGTTGCTGTGGGCACACTTTATCAGCTCCATCTATTGCAGACTTCGAAAAGGTCCCTCCCTAGCACAGGGGATGCTTGAGAAACGGAGGATACCAGGCATGCTATGTTGTGTCATCGGCCCTTGATGAGGGTGTGAGGGAAGTCTGCCTTGGCAGTACTTTTCCACTTGCTTTCCTACCAGGGAGCTGGTAACCGGGCGGTTACGACATGTATAGACTTTAGTGAGGCTGATCCTTGCAGAGCCAGAGGTCAGATTTGGCTTGGAATACCTCAGTGGTTTGGTGATGCTAATGCAAAGTGAGTTATTTTCAGGTGTGAGAGATCTCAGATGTTCCTTCCTTCCAGAAAGTACCTGCGGTTGAATTGGAATAGACCTAGATAATATATATTCAATGATTTGTGTTAATAGTCACTGGAGATGTCTGAAAATCATGAGCGTCAAAGTCTGTGGAGCCTCTTTTCATTCAGCAGCGACTTCCTAGCATTTCCCATGGTCAGACAGGAGCAAAACTCCAGAGCTGGCAATTTCCCACAGAACGGGAATCCTAAAGAACATGAACTTTCTGTTTTGACAATGCAATTGCTTTGTTGCCATAACATTAGTGTGTTTCATTTTGACAGTGGTGAAAATATTTGCCTGTCAAAAGGTAGTAATGATATATTGCTTTTAAGATCTGAGACAGTACTAGACATAACAGTGAAAAGCAAATTGTAACACAAAGAAATTCATGAAAATTACAGTCTTTGGAGGTAGGATGAGGGAAGGGGAGCAGTCCCTATGAAAAGGAAACCTGGAGAGAAGAAAGGAAGAATACCCCACACAGAGAGTGGTTGGGAAGCCAAGAGGCTGGCTGACGAGTAGATGCACCCATCCTGGTCACCACTGGTGCACACATGCACCATGATGTGAAAGATGCGCATGCTCCTCTATTGAGTCTTGATCCCAGACTGCAGCCTATGTCTCCTGCCAAATTCCAGCCCCAAGAAAACACTCTGCCTTGAGGAAGTGTTTGTGCATTTCAAGGGGTAAAGATTGGAACAGAAAATGCCATTTTTTTCTTTTCTATCCAGAAGACAAGCTAGAGCTGGCTTCCCGGGAGCAAGGGCTTGACTCCTGTGTGTGGCAACAGATCTGGTGAGCGGTGGGAGTGGAGAACTGCTCTGCTGGGAGGGCTGTCTCAGGAGGGAGCAGGCAGGGCCTGAAAGAGATCCCCCTTGTCTTGTTACAACGGGAGCAGGGAAACAGGCAGAAGGGGACTGAGGATGCCCTAAGAAAGCTGGAGAAGGAAGCGGGAGAGGAGCAGGAAGCAGTGAAGGGCCAGTGCTATGTTGAGTCCTTCCCTCAGGACCTCTCTCCGGAGATTTTCTATAGGAGTAGTTTTGATTTCCAGTGGGCAGAGCTGCCTTGGGTGGTGCAGGAGCGAAGCAGGACTCAGGTTTCAAGCAGCTGGAACACTGAATGGCGTTGCTCAATTGATATCCCTGTGGATTTGCTTGTGATGACTGCCGACAACCTCCCTTAGTTCCCCTGGCCTCCTCACTGGGGCGGATGGACTGCAACACCCGAACGATTTAGGGAGCCCTTACTCTCAGGCCATGGGTGGAAGGGGCGGAACTCGCATCCAGTTCTAGATCACAGATACACCAGGCTTTGTTGCTCAGGTTTGAGGATGGCAAAGATGTATCGAGGCCTGGGAAAAGCTGCAGGCTTTCTGGACTGTGACTTACTGGAATGAGCTAGTCAGATTTTTCATCCAAGGCAAAAGAAACCCAGAAAAAGCTCTTCTTCTTAGAGGTTGTATTGCCACTGCAACAGTGAGGATTAACCTGGAACTTTCAGCATGGATCTTCTGCTTGTGAAATCAAGGCCTTTCAAAGTCTGTATTACTATTTGAGACTCTTCCGTAGTTCTATTATAAAAAACTTATAGTTACATATACAGGGGAATTCCCCCTTCTCCTGCCTAAGAAATTAAGTGACATACAAGCAAAAGAGCGTCCAAACACAGCATCTGAAACAAACTTCACTAAGTGGCCTGTTTCTCTAAACAGACACGTCCTATAAATATTTTCTCCTCTCATTTCCTGTGTGCCACTTGTTACGATATTTGTTTGAGTCAAATCACCATGTGGCAACTGCTAACGTACATAATCTGACTGTAACTGCCCTAGGAGCAAGTGGACAAGAAGGACAAGTAAGTGGAAACGGAAACCACGGATACGGCAAAGTGCAAACTGATAAAACCAATAAAAAGCCCTCTCCTTTCCTGATTGGCAATGGCAATGGACTACATTGGTAAACTGGCCTTTAACATGGGTGACAGAGACCTGCCTTAGGAAGGTTTTTTTTAAAAGACCACAGGGCACAGCGTTTGGGCTAGCGTGGCAGCGTCTAAGGCACATCTGCGCATGACTCAGCGCCTCTGATGTCGTTCCTGCTGCTGGCACAAAGAGAGAGAAAGAGCAGCAAGTTCAGATAGGACCAAGGCAATTTCTGACTTAAAACGGGTGGGATGTTGCACACCAAACTCTAGGAAGGTGGCGGGGTCTGCTCTCCCTGGCCACCTCCTCATTAAAACACCTCCTCCCTCCCCACAGAAAACAACTGGGGCCAAATCCTCTTTTCCTGGTACAAGCAGCCACAGTCTCTTTGTGAGGCTTCATCATGCTTTGTAGAAGGTGAAAGACCTTTACACCAAGATGGGGAGGTATCCAGCCTGAGTTGGAGAGGATTATTTTGCTGGAAGTATTTTACCATTCAAGCAGTTACTAAAGGAAGGCCCTATGTGCGAGCCGTGCGTCCGCAGGCCTTTGTCTCTTCCCTACTGCACCTGGAGATGTTTGCATCTCATTCTGGTCCTGTCTCTGGAACGAACAACGCCATCTTCACTTCAGGCAGCCTTTAGGGACTCATGGGCCTGTGTCTCAGTGCCAGCCCTGTAGAGTCTCCACAGATGTGAACCTGCCCCTCAGCAGTCCCTGTCACCGTGCTTGTGCAGATGATTTCTCCTAATGCTGGCTGTTTCCAAGGGCTGTGTCAGTACCCATTTTGTACCAGCCATATCTCGAGACAAAAACTGACAATGCTGGCTCCTCTATGAAGAGGCTTTGGAGTCTGCAACTGGTTTTAATTAAGACTAAACTCCGGCCCCTGGAGTCATGGTTGCATGCCAGTTCAAGGGAGACAGCATTTCTAAAGTACCTCCTTTCTCTCTTGTCCCCAAGAGGTTAGAGGCTTCTTCTGTTGTCAGCCTTACTCCCAGTTATTTCCTTTCTCCCTCTTCCGTGACACAGCAACTTCTTCCCCGCATCGGCATATCCTCTGCAGCCTGCAGGCAGCATCAAAGGAAAGGATGGCAAGTTGTGCCCTGTCCGGTAGGAATGCTGTCCGCAGGTGGAGGCAGCAGCGGGAGGCACACAGGACTGACCTTGCTGGCGGAGGCAGGCTGCGAGGTAGGGAGCTGCAGGAGATAAAATGCACCTGTTTTACTGAAGGCGTGTTTACATTGAGGATCAGATCCTGTCTTACTGTGCTAAAACTGTGGGGTGGCTTTTCTGGAACAGCTCCTGAATGGGCTTGTCCAAACAGCAGCATGGGAACATCAAAAGGTGCAGCGATCATCCGCAGATAAGCACCCGAACTGTCTGATCCTGAGCTACCTCCAGGCATGGCTTCGTAGTTTGTCTGCCCGTGAAGATCTCCCTCTACAGCTTTCCCTGATACTAGAGCTTCTTTCCGTGGTGCTTGCTTCACACACACGGTAAAGGGCTAACCGACTGCCGGTCAGGAAGGTTTGATATCCAAAGAACAGTTACTTGTTGGATAATGCTCAGTATGAAGCCTTTTGAACAGAGAAAGGAATGGGAACGCAGGCTTGGGTCAGCACTACAGCAAGCAAGACCCCGCTGCAGTGACCCAGCCACAGTGGGAAGCGTGCTTGCATCAACCATCTTTCAGTAATTATAGCAACAGATGACTCAAGATCAAAGTGTGCTTGTGAATGATGTGGTGAAGTAAATCTATCTAAATCTGAGCATTTTTATCTCTGGATCTGTCTTTAATGCTGACTTCTGTCCGGCTTTAACCTGCCCTGGGAAAACCGCTCGGCTTCCAGTGCTGCAGCGCTGGTCTGGACAGACCCCCGAGAGCTGCGCGGCTTCCTCCTCGCTCACCTCCTCGCCTCGTGCCCGTGTCGCAGCCATGGGGACAGCAGCCGCCTCTCTCGGGGGCCTCATCCCTCGAGTTTTTCTCAATGCAGACGGGCAGGTTTGCTGTCACAGTGACTCAACAGAGCCAGGTGCCCGGGTCCTTTGCGCTGACATGCCGAGGTGCTGCTGGGGGGTTGCTTCTTCCAGGGTCTGCCCCTCCCATTATCAGCACCCCAGCGGGCAGCTGCTCCTCCGCTGGCCATAGCCCAGGTGCTCCAGAGACGGCTTCTGATCCAACCTCTCCCGGCCTTGCCCAGCCACAAGGCTAGACTCCAAAGAGGGTCTGACAGGAAAGCCCCTTGATTCAGGGTGACACAGGTGACAGCCGGTGGCTGACCAGCATGTGGAGAGGGTACCATTTGCCCGGCCCTCTGAATATATCCCACGATCGCCCTTCATCTAAGTTGAATCCGTTTCATCTTCTTTCTGTCACGTACCCTCCAATCAGCTTCTATCATGTGTTTATCCTGTATTTTCTCATGAGTTAATTACTTTGCCCATGATGTTAAGCTCCAGTTGTTACCCACGCCAGGTGTTCTCTTTGTGTCATCGATCTGTAAACCCTCCGTTGGGACGTCTCCTCTCTGCACAACCTGCTCCGGACAGCACCACACACTTCTGGGGAGATCTTTCCAAGCCCTTGAATGCACTGCAACTCTCCTGCTCGTCAGCCTAGTTCCCAGCAGTTTCACAGCCCTGCTTTCAGTTCCCTTTCATTTGCACTACTGCAATAAATACGTCTTTTTTTTTTTTCCTTTGTTTCTATAACATGGCTTTTGCCTACAACCCTCTGCATGCGAGGAGCGGGAGAATCCTTGGTGTTAGCTTAAAACACAACACAGGATAAAATCCTGCCAGAGGAGTAACTTGGTAGGTGAGAGTGCTAATGAGAACCTTAGCTGTCCTTGCCTGTGTCCCCTCAGAGGCCGACCCCCAAATGTCACTTGTCTGAGCTGCCCTGCGGGGAGCAGGAGTAAATGCCTTCTAGGACAACGGTGAGAAGGGACTGTGATGATCTGTGATACAATTTGCTTTGTCGCTTGTGCCATGGATATTCACCTGCCCCACCTCATGCTGCAGCATGTAGTGGATGGTTGGTTCTCCAACAGAGGTTAGAGGAAATGAGGCAGGGAGAGGTTTTCTAAATGTGAGAAATAAAAAGAGAGACGTTACTCCACACACTGGTCTCTCGTGTGGTTGCACACTGGCTCCAGACATCTTTCCTGCACAGTTCCTGGCTAAAGGTGCTTGAGTCACAAGCAGCAGAGTGTGGAGAGAAGGCCAGGGTGGCTAGGGGTTAGGTGGAGAGAAGGAATCCTGGCTTCAAAAGCGTTCCCCAGATGCCCCTGAGACAGTCTTGATCTCTCTTGGTGATCTCAAATGCTTTCACTTGCTGTTTTAATTCCAAAGGTGTCTCCATAGCCAGTGCCTTCTGCACAGTTACCATGTGGCAAGGGTGACCACGCTGGGGAAAGTTTAGAGTTGCCACCTGGGACTAGGGATTGATGCCATCTATACACAGGATTTCCCAAATCACATCAATCATCTAGATTTTTCATTGCTTATGCTGAGATGCTGTGTTGCTCCTACATGCTTATTTCTCAACAGAGTAGAGAGGCTTAATTACTGGGTTGCAAAGCTCCTAAGGGTCTTATGAAAATTGAACTGGAAGAGCAAAGTATCATGACGTACTGGGACTCCTGCAACCATGATAGGCTGCTATCCGACGACTTGCTGTAATCCAGGGGAAGTCTGTCCCCAAAACCAGCTGCCCAACATGCATGTGTTTTGGTTGCTATCATCAAAGTCTACAAGATGAACAGGCAATTCATTATCATTTAGGGTAGCACTTTGAATGTTATCATTTGAGCTTCTTAAAAGCTTAATCTTTGTCCCTCGGATCACATCTTCCTGATGAGGAACAATTAGAGTATCCTGTGGTGAAACACTGGATTATTATTAATGAAACTTGCGCTACCCTGGAGTTTTAATTGACTCAAGTGTTTAAACACATGCCTGACTTAAAACATGCGGGCACTCTCATTCCTGCCACAGGAGCTACCAAAGCTTTTCACGCAATGCCAAGAAATGTTAACTATTAAAAACATGTTTGATCATTTATCAACCTCAGTTCCTCACATGTCCTACTCAAAATCCCGCATCAGAAAGTGATGAGCACTTAATGTGCCCTTAAAACTATGCAGGGCTTTAACTATGTCTTTCTTTTCCTTAAGTCTTGTGGGAAGAAATGTCTGGATTTTGTCAGTGCAATAGCTATCCATGGATTTTTGTTTGCCTCTGAGCCACATTCAGTCGGGTCTGTAATATCTGGAACGATTTTTGCCAAAATTTTCAAGACAGGAACCAAGCTTTGACATTTGAACACTTAAATGAATGAACTTAAATATCAGGATGCTTTGACAATGGCCCTCAGTGGTAACATGCTTTTGTCAAGCTGTGTTGAAGATTACATCTGAGACGAAATGCTTGAACAGCTTATGTGGTAGGGACAAAGGGGGTACCCTGGGCCATGACTGTCACCTGGCTCAGACTGTAAAGACAACATAGCTGAGGTTTTTGCCCATATGCAGAAGGCAAAGGGAGGTTTGCTAATTATTTAAAGGAAGTCAGGATTTGACATCAATATGTCTGTTCTCCAATCCTACCCTTCCAAATCTCCTTTCCCATTGCTAGCTACCAGATGGAGACAGTGAGGTGCCAGGAACGTGCCCTGTCTTTGCTACCTGTGTGTACAACCAGGATACAGCTGCATCTCCATTCCTGTATGGAGACTCCCAACCACTTCCACAGCACTCGTTGAATCTCCGGGACTGTGTGCTGGAACAGATGCAAGGTGCTTGCACAAAAAGGAGCAGAGATGGCTGGATTTGGTGCTCTGGGCCTTTCTCTTGCTGTACCTCATCTTCACAGGAGAAGGACCAAGGGGAGCAAAGGCAGTGGCTGCTGCCAGTGGCTATCAACGAGGAGCACTTTGTGTAAGTCACATCTGTTGCCCTGCTAAATGTCATGATCCAGGAATGCAGCTAATGCTCAGGCAGTTGCCAGCTGGCCAAAGCAACTGCAGGTGTATATCTTTTTATTTGTTTATATATGTAAATTGAGTCCAAAGTCTCAAACAATTAAGTCATGCGATGCAAGGCATGTGACTGAGTGGTTAAGAAATAGCGAAGGGCAGACAAGGGTGACAGGAGGAAAGCATTTCAGTGGCAGCTGTGAGCTAAATCATGGAATTGGGTAACCTGGATTTAGGGGAGAGGTTGGAAAGGAAGGGCGTAGCTCTGGGAGAGAAGCTCTTTCATTTTTTTCTCTGGAAAGGGCCCTGATCCTCAGGCTTGGGCCCTGATTTTTGTTTTACGTCCGCTACTGCAGAGCTGATGTGGGCCCACTGACCTCATTGGAAAGGGGCCTGACTGACACCCAGAGAAGCCACAAGTTACTGGGGTTGGCTGCAGGTTTTGGGACACGCTCCTGGCACAAGCAGCGGCCTCCCTCTCTTTCTCTGCTTCTCTCCTCTCCTCTCCTCTCCTCTCCTCTCCTCTCTTCTCTTTTTTCTCTTCTTTTCTCTTTCTCCTCTCCTCTCCTCTCCTCTCCTCTCTCCTCCCCTCTTGTCTCAGGGCACAGGCAATGGTGGCCTGTGGCAAGCTCAAGCCCGTGGCAGCTAAGGTCAGTTCCCTGAGAGATGTGCCAGCTGACAGCCGGGGTGACAGTACGCTCCTCACTGCTCCCGGTCTCCCTTTCCTCCTTCGAATGGGCAGTGGTGGCAGATGGATCTCTGCCTTGCTCCTTGCTGTGCTAGCAACTGGACGAATTGCCCTTCCAGACGCACATCCTCTTTCCCACAGGGGCAGTGCTAATGGCCTTTGGCCGTAAGTGCCGCTGTTCATAGGTGCCAGAGAAGTTATTCAGCTGTTTGGGAGACAGGCACTGCCCCAGTAGTTTACTCCTGGCTTCCCCGCGGCACATGAGAAAAGGCAGAGAGGTGAGTGAAATGGGCTTGTGGACGGGACTCTGTCTGCTGGACTCATGTCGGATCACACGGGAAGTCTTCAGCTGAGTGGCAAAGGCCCAACTGAATGGCAACTGGATTTGAACCCATAATTACCACAACTATCACATCTGATTTGCAGTTGTGTGCACAAACAAATGACTTGCCCATACACTGACTGTGTTTCACATTAAATGCCCCTGGGTCCTGGTCTTTTAAAAAAAAACCACAAAAAATATGTCTTTAGCAATACTGGTCCGATCCTCACGGAGATGAGCAGGAATTTCTGTACTGACTTCAGGAGAGCTAGACTGTACCCTTACACACAAACCAGCCCAGTGGCAGACATCAAATGATGTTGTTCCCTAGCAGTCTACTGATGTTATCACTGTTTCTTTGAGTCGTTAGAAAGAACAGGATCCTACAATGACAAATCACAACGTTTGTTGTGGTACATAAACACAAGTAAAAAAAAAGAAACCTTCCCAAATAATTAAAAAGTGCATTTCATGTCCTTTTTGTTTTTCCTGGAGCAAGGACCTTACATACAATTTGCTCATGATCTGTCCAATAAAGAGGACTAGGGTCCATCATGGAAGACAGACATAAAATAGCTAGAAAATCAAGCCTAGAGAGGAGAATTGCACCACTAAAAATTAACCATTACCTTACACATTAAACTCTAAATCAGTACCACATTTACTAAGCTTTGATGCATACAATTCCAGGGAACAATGAAAAGCTTATTTTAAATTAATTTATATCTTTACTTCTGAGTTTCTTGTTGGTAGCTGCTTTCATCCAGAGACTAAAGGCTCCACTGACTGTTGGCTTTGTAGAAATTAAGTATTTGCATTTTTGCTATGAGTATTTTTCTTTTAGGTATAAGGCTAGTACAAAACCAGCATGAAGAACTAGGTTTGAGTCTCTGATAAGCAGGAGTGTCAAATTTTACAGGCTGCTGTGGCCTGGGTTTTTTTCAGAATGGATTTCCAAACTCTTAAGCTCAGATTCATCAAATCCTGTGAGTTTCTTAGTCCATAATAAATTGGCAAGGTGGATGTGTAACGTGTTAAAGACCAAACTTGTGCCTAAAACCAGATGAACAGAGAGTAAGAAGTGTGCAGACACTCAGCAGGGATGCAAGCTGACATTCTGCCGCAGCCCTTCAGTAAGGGAAGCCGGGGCAGGAAAACTAAGTGGGTTTAAACTGGAGCGTGATAAATGAATTAACAGGGTTATCATCTAATGTGTGTGTTTGCCATGCCAGTGGCTGGACTTGATGCACTAGGAATTACTTTCCAGTCCTGTATTCCTACACAAAGCCTAAAATACATATTAAATCATCTAAATAAAAGTGCTCCCTGACCTCACTGAATGTTGTACAGATGTGGCACAGGGGGAAAAAAATTCAGACTGTCTGTATTTAAAGTTTACTCATTATATATTTACACTAACACCACAATTTACACACACAGCACTGATGTATGTAAATGTTGACCTAAATTTTGAGGTTTGATTGAAGTTATTTGCTCCAACAAGCCACATTAGTTTGGCTATTTCCTTGTTAGATACACTTGGGGATTCTCCCCTAGAAGAGTAGCCACTCCAGATACAGAAAGACACTACAAGGGTGAAGCAATATGCCCTGTAGACTTCTATGCCCTGTCATCACGAGGCTGCATGATTTCATTCCATTACCAAGACCTAATATGCATGTGGCACTTTGGACTGACTGTCTGTTGGCTTTTGCAGAGCTGTTAGAGGGAGAAAATATTTTTTCCATCAGTGCTGTTTGTTTGTTATTCTGCTGTGAACTCCCCCAACTCCTTAGTGTCAAAACACCTGGCAGCGCTGTCATGTTGGTACGGCTTGTTTGTCCTGTTACCCCAAGTGCTGTGGCGGGTGGGAATTTGGCTGGCCCTGGGGAAGTGAGCCACATCAAACACTGGCGCTCGGAGTCGCATCTGGATTGTGCTGCCTGTTTACTCCCTGCTGGGATTCAGGTAGGCCGGGGGTTTGGGCTTGCTGGGGGAAGATGATCCCCTAAGAAGACGTCGCTGCACTGATGAGAATGATGGGAAAGATCTCCATAAATGATATGAGGTTACTGTGGGGAGCACAGTGATTCTGGACTAACACCACCAGTGCAGATGACACCCCAACCCCACTGGTACTGGCCCCACACGAGCTTGTACAAGTCAGCTTTAAGCTTGAGGCAAGAAACAATGCAACCATACAGAAGTGAAGTCCTGCGTCCACATTTGCATCATCAGGTCTGGCTGCCCTCTTTTCACGGTTATCAGAAAGCCCACAAACTCAACCATGTCAGCTGCAGCCCCTGTATGGCTGTGCGGCCTCACATAAAGCAACTTTACCAGCACCTGCAAATCCAGTTCAGTCCCTGGGAAAACGTGAGTGGAGCAGTGGTACAGACCACACTTCAGGGTGGAGACTCTTCTCCCAAAACCAGCTGCAATTGTTTGTTGTGTAATGGTGCCAATGGAGTTTTGTAACAACTCCCTCACATACTGGGAGGATTCACTTGATCACAAGAGTAATTTCACTTTCTGGCATCTACCATCCATCAGAAATTCCAGGCCAGAGCTTTAAAAAGCAACTAGTGACTTAGGATCTCATGACCACTGAACATTAGATTGAGGTATCTTGGCAGGCATGTACAATCCTCCTCCCCAAACTTCCTCCTCATAACAGGCATCAAAACTGTGGGTCGCTCCAAAAGCCCTAGGCTGTGATGTGGAGCTAACACTCGCCCAAGGTGAGTCACAAAAGCTTCTTCTGAACCAAAATGTCAGCGCTCAGCCCCCAGATGGAAGATCCCAGCACAGGATTTCAGGGAGCACACGCATCCTTCCCTCAGCTACGGGACCACATATGAGTTTTCGGCGCAGTTGTGCCACAGGCACGAAGGGCACAGCTTAGGAACACCCAAGGCCACCTGCCAGCATCAGCAGAGGCCACAAGCCCTGGCAGCACTGATAGGCTTACGGCAACACCATAACATGACCACTCTCAGCCTCGTGTCAGGTTTTGAAGCTGGCCGACATGTGAGGGGGGACATGGACACAGGACAGGGCTGGACACAGAGGGTCTGATGAAAGTTGTACAAGTCTATGCTCCTCTTGCAGCTTCCTCCAGACTTAGCTCACAGAGAGGTACCAGGTGTCACCTCAAAATGCTTTCCTCAAAGCAGTCCTGCCACTTGCTGTGCTTCAGCAAAAAAAGCATGGCAAGGGGATGCCCAGAAGGTGCCCGCCGCACTTTGCTGTCACTGGCCTGCCTGCCGAGTCGGGTTTGTGGTCCCAGGAGTCTGCTTTGACGAGCGTGGTTCCTTGCCCCCGAGCAATGAGTCCAGTCGTGGTGTCTCCTATCAGCTTATCTCCCTTCTTGTGTCACGGGCTGTTCTGTAAGCTGTGGGCGACTGGCAAGCATTAGTTGAACTGCTGCTGCCTGCTGGGTAAGCAGGGAAGGATTGGGAGGCCTCTGTATTTACATTTGTTTCAGGAGACCATCAGTAGGGCTGAGGGGACTAAGTAGCAAACCGGCAAGGAGAAACTTGGTGCATGTTTGCCTGCTGGCAATTGGGAGTGTGAGTGCAATGGGGTCCACGAGCAAACTGGAGAGTCTGCGGTGGCGTGGGGACACAACGCTCACCTCCCCAGCGTGTTCAGCTGTACACAGGGGACTGCAGCCACACTGCATGGCAGCCTGCCACCTCTAGCCTACAGCCTCAGCAGCCCTAGGGTGGGTCTGCTGCTCAGCCTAAGGTGGTCGAAGCGGAGTAACATGCAGAGCTTCTGCAGGACTGATTGGCGGTTCAGTACTTCTGCACAACTTGCACCAAATCAGCCTGCTGATACTCAGAGCTGGTTCCTGTTTCAGACACACTTTGGACAAGACTAGGCTTCCTTTGTGAGATCCTGCAGGGCAAACCTAGCTAAGTAGCTCCGAGACCTTTCCATCCAGCAAGACTGACTCTGTTTGGGTGATGCTGCTAGTGAAGTGAATCCAGGGAAGCCTGGCAACTGTATCTTACAGGTATAGGTCTTCAGTTAAGCTATAAAAAAGCATCCTACCTTCCCTGAACCCATCTTGAACTCTGCCCTACACCAAACCCTAGCAAAATGGTACCTGCATCTGTTCCACCCAGGCATACAATCAAATGGTGACTCATTGTCACATATTCTTATTCATGCATTTATTGCCCAGATAACTTGCCATTAAGCTAATGAGTCATTCTTTTACGCCCACCAAATGCATAGCTAGGATGCTGTTGCTTTCTGCTATTCATAACTTAGGAGGAGAAGGAGAACAGATAGAGCCTTGATCCAGAAAATGTATTTCCTCTAGAGAAGCTCTTCAAAGGACGCACAGTTGGATTTGTGATGTCTCCACAGAGTCTCACTTAGCACATTTAGTGAAAGTAGGGGGTATATTTTCCTAAGCATCTTATTTGGAATCTTGTCTGCTGTTTAAAGGCAACTGGACCCTGGTTGGAGGAGGGAGGAGACTGCTGGTGAGATATGTAAGGCTGCTAGGTTTAACAGGATTGACTAAAATGTATTTGTTAAACAGTCATCCTGGACCCTTGCAGCTCAGACATTGTCCCTGCACTTTGCTTGTGAATTGAGTGAATGAGATTCCCAGCCACACAGGCCACTCACCCAGAGTCCAGCTCACTTCAGGTTACTGCTGGCTCCATGCATTTCTTGTGCTACCTTGAATCCAGTGCAGTACGTAACTCTCTAGCAGAATCCAACAACAAAGAGAAAGGTAGCGTTCACACAACTCTACTGATCCCAGGGCGTCAGTCTCCTAAGACATGTCATCTCTTACAGATTTCTGTGACCTTCACAGGGATCAGATCCCAAGAGGCATCCTCTCCTGATCTGTGTGAATAAGTAGTTCAAACCTGAGCTTCACGTGGGTTGTCTTATATCTCTAGTGGCAAGATTCATTTTCCAAATTCAAGGGATTGGTTTGTCCGTGTATGTTTCAGGGACCAAACAAGGCCCCAGTGACTACTGCAGACAAGCACTTTAGAGCTACTGTTGCTGTGAAGCGCCTCATACCAGTCTGCTTCTACAGCTGGAGGATTTTGGTCAGGGCTTCGCAGGCCTTGGATGCCCAGGACTCGTTGGCCATGTTTGCAGCGGCTTCTCTGAGATGAGCAGACAACTTCATTACAGGCATCAGTAAATTTCAAGCAGGTCAGGAGATGAAAATGCTTGGCATAGTGTGACTAGATGTATGCACAGTCCATGCAAACATCTCTGACATACTAGACTAAGAATTGCCAGTTCTTGCTAGTTTGGCAACATTTTGAGTGCTCCTTAAGACCCCAGAAGATTGGGATTTCTGAATGAGGCATGAGTCTCTGTTTTTTTCCTTAAAACAGGTTTCATTCCCTCAGGGCTGTAGACAAAAAAATTGAAAACATGACTTCAGTGCATCCAACAAGCTGAGAAATCAGCTGGCAAATAAGAAAGTGTCTGTAATACATATTTTTTGTGAGAATAATACAGTTTCTATGCAGTATCAAGGTTATGAAGCCCAGTCGTTCATTTTTTACATGCTTGAAGTGGTTTATAACGTATAGCTGTAGTTGAATGTCTTTTGACCACTTTCAACTGTGCTTTGTGGCTGAGGAGATGAGCTGCCTGAGCCTTGTAAACGAAACAGTGGCTTGGTGTTGGAGAGAAAGATGATGGGAAAAGTTCTACTGACTTTCTCTCTGCTTTGTGTTCCGACACAGGTTAGGAGTGTTAAACCAGACTGTAGTTCCACACTGACCTTTCGTCCTGCCGGACCAGCAGCTGCCCTCTGCCAGTGAGTTGATAACTGCTTAAGCCAACAGTCAACCAGCTCATCTTCTTACGGCTTATCAAATTATTTGCGTAAACACTGTGATCAGAGCAAGAATGAAGGAAGGATGGGCTTGAGCTTTAGAAAGGCTTTTTTCTCCAGTTTTCTTATCTTCATTCCTCTGTCTGGCCCTGTGCTGCCTGTTTACAGGACTTGCTCCCCAGGGACTGATGATCCCAGGTTTCCTCTGGATTGGTGTCTAGAGCTGGAGCCTGCGGGCTCTTTGAGGTGAGCTTGCCCTGCTGGTTTCTACTTGGTGGAGGCACTGGGGAGATTTTGCTCTTTCTCCAGTGAGCTGTATTCATAACAGACATGAACGCCATATCCTTGAGATCCCTGACGTGTGTCTGAATTTAGCCTGTTGTCAGAGGGAGACTAAGAGAGACATGTGTTGCACAATAGCTAAGACTCATTTCCTTAGGAAAATACGCTAAAGATACTGCGCTGTGATGCCGCATTGTGGCAGGCCTTCTGTGGCTTCACTGAGTAACATGAGGTTTCTGTATCGCAAAGCACTTTGGCACACAAGCTTTAGGCAGCTTTCTCTCCAAAGAGGGAAGGAAGGTGTGTAAGGTGGTCTTCATGATCATGTCCCCTGCCAGCAGTGGCCAGAATGCAAGGCAGCGTAGGTCCGGATAGAGCTGTGACTCCAGCAGGCTGTTCATCCCTGGTGCCCTCGACAGCTGCTTTCTCTTCACACTGTGACTCACTGCACAATAATCCATGCAGACAAACAAAGGGCATTTTCAGCCCGTGGTTCCCTCTCTGGTCAGTTCACGTTTGAATCTGGGGAGACTGCTCTTGCAGGGAGTCAAGAGTACAAACCAGTCCATATGCACATGTAGTGAAGCAGCTCCCGTGGTTCCCCTCTGTCTCTAAAAGTCCAGACTCCTCACTGGACTGCCATAGCTATTGCAAATGTTCTTTTTTCCTTTTTCTAAACAAGTAGGCACATTTTTAAAATGCTGAGCTCTTCTTGATAGAAGCTTTTGCTAGTTCCTTGAACTTGCAGAGGATCCTGTGCCTGACATCTCTGCTAAGAAAAAAAGTTCTCACATCTGTTCAAAAGGGGAAGGATGTAATATTGACCAATATTGAGTAAGAAATATACTCTCCTCATTTCAGAGGCAGTTATTGGAATGTGCTTGGTATTCAGATGATAACTTACATCTGCAGCAACTTGCTGAGCGACGTCTTGAATCACGCTTGGATAAAAAGTGATGCGTTTGTAGTTTCTGAAGGCAGTACCTTGCTATCATTCCCTTTTCAGTGTTGTCACTCAGAGCTTTGCAGCCTTGCCTCTGTCAGCAGGTAGTCATACTAGAGTCCTACTCAACTAAACCTAAAACCCACCTGGGCTTTATTGATTAAAAACAGGCATTGGAAAAAACAAGGAAAACAATATTTTCCTGAACAAAAGTTCACTTAATACAAACAGCAACAGTATGTTTTCCCCCAGTAAATAGAAGCTGAAGAGCAAGACCCCTCCAGCCACCCATACAGCCTAGCTTTGTGCAGGTCATGTCATGTGATTTTTGGGGTGTTGGCTTCTCTTGTTTTGAGGCTATCTCCTACATAAATGGGGTTTAATTGCTCCTTCCATCACGCCTGACAGAAGAGTGCTAACACACCCACTGGCTGTAACAGGCCTGTGACTGTCTGCAGATCAAAGTCGATCCCACCTCACGGCAGCAGCCATGAGCACATTCCAGGGTAACAAGAGCCCTGCGAAAGGTACGAGAACCCTATAGCCTCGCAGTGCTCCCCACCCACCGCTGACTTCCATTAATTAATTAACTCTGCAGCTTTGTTCCCTTATCATAATCCTCCCAGCAACAGCACAATAAATTGTACTTGCAACAGATGCTTAAATGAGATGATCCCAGGTCTTGGCAACTTGAAACAAGGGTGGGAAACTCATAGCTTTGTGGTGATCTCCAATTAATTCATTATACAATCGGATCTTAATTGCTTTAAGAATATTATTCTAGTAAATCTGGCCGCTAGTACCACTCATGTTAAAGCCTTCAGTTGCTAAATCTCCGCTACGGTACACTGTCAGTCTACCCCTTGTGGTCTTTTTTACTTCAGTGGGCTCTAAAGAATTGAATTATCTGTAGAAACTAATGCTGTGTTCACCCACTGCATATTTACCCACTGCATGAATAGGCACCAAACTTAAGTTAGCTGTTTTGAGATAGCAAAGGAGAAGGCATTTCTATAGGGAAATTCATTTAAAATGAGGTACCATCCACTGGAGATGTTTCTTTCTACTGGCTATGAAGGAGGATAGGCATGAGATGCTTAACTTACAGATTACTGAAGTTGATTGCAACAAAGCCCACCTTATGTGTGCAGAGACCCGAAGGCTGCTTCAGCGTAAGATTTGATGTGAGAAGTGCAAGGGAACTGATGCCTCATCCTAACACCAGGGAAAAAAATCTCCAAGTGGGGAGATGAGTATCATTTGCCTGACCAGTATAAAGTTCAGTGAGTATGCATGGGACAGAAGTGGAAAGCTGCAAATTTCAGCAGCCATGCAATTAATGATCTGCACGGCCAGATCAGGCAGTCTGCTGCTCTGAGGAGGCACTTTCCAAGTAGAATGAATTCCCCCCAGAGTTAAAAACCTATTAGGGAGAGCTGGAGACACAGGAGTTGCTCTATGTCTGTGTCCGTGTGTACTGACAGGGACCAACGAGAGCTCCTGGGGACCAAATGCTTTTTATCTCAAGATTTTGAGGAGGGGGAAAAAAGCCCTTCTTTTCTGATCCTTTCAAATTGTCAAGCACCACTTTAGTCAGAACATCAGCATCTAAGGCTTAGGAGCGTTTACCTGATTTACTCTGCGGTTGGCTTCCCCGGAATTTCATCTGGGGCGTAACTCCCAGCAGCAGTTTTTAATGGCTCCTGTGGGAGCCCCGTGTTATGAACAGGTAACATGGAGTAGCATCCTTGGCGGGGGGGTGTGAAGACGATTCTTCCTTAAAAAGCAAGACTGATTTGTGCAAACTCATACCAAAGTCCTTCTAGCCAAACGAAATGTGTCTAAATATAAACATAGTGCAAGAGATTGATGCTGCTTACACAAAATTCAGATCCAAGGGTCCTGCTGGATCCCGCACTGACCCAGATCCTTCCCAACAGCACTGTGCCTGCCCAGAAGCCTCAAGGGCACACTCAGGTGTCCCCGGAGGCAGCCGCGGTGACTCAGTAGGTGGCAGCCTTCACCGTGACTTGGCAAGGGGCTGTCCCCCCCCTCCGTGGGAGGCGTTGGGGGACGGCTGAGCCCTGGGGACAAAGGCACCCCGCTCCTGGCACAAAGTGCGGAGCCTGGACAAAGCCAGCTGTCAGACTTCACCCCGGGGTGTGAGGAGTCCCACGACAAAGTGCTGCTGGACAACAAGTGGCCTTGTGGGTTGGTGGAGAGTTACAGCCCAGGAGGTACTGCCAGCATCCCTGACTCCAGTACACTCCAAAGGAATCTTTATGTACAACCAACGCCCTTAAAAAGACAAACTGAATGGGTTTGGCACTTTGGAAGAGGTGTTGATCAGCAGCATCACTGCTCATTCATATGGTAAGCAGAAAGAGGGAGGAATATAGTTTTTCCTCATTCTTGAGGGGAGCAAATTTGCTACAGGGAAGAAAATGGAGGCCATGAGAGCTATGTGTTGGGCAAGGGACAGTTTGGGGAATAAACAGAACCTAGCAGAGCTTTATGTGGGATGTAACTCACATGCCCGTGAAGAGGGGAACACTTTCACCACGCAAGTCAACATTCATTCCTCAAGGAAGGTGGAATGAGAAAGTATGGGGTAAGGTCTGGCCATAGAGGAGGCAGGACAGGTTCCTGCTGGTGAATGAAATTGCTACTTTCAGCCTGCCTCCTCCAGGAGCCAAGGTCAGGGACCAGCCCCAAGGGATCAGTTTGGTGGGGGGCAGCGTCCTCCACCTGGGCAGGATAGTGCTGAGTGACAGGGGCAGAGCCTCTTTACGTGGTTCTGTTGCAGCTAGAACATCCGAGCTAACCCCAGCCTCAGACTTCGCACCCTGTCAAACCCAAGGTGTTCCTAAGCATTCTAGTTTTGATTGCAACTATGATACTGGACCCCTTTCCCAAAGCTCTTAAAGTTTCAGGCACTGTCAAGCTGTATTTTTTTGAACGGTTCACCTGGAAATGAGAGGAGGAACCATTACTAATGTAAGAAACCATCCTGGTTTCCTCAGTGGATACTGGCAACACCTACCTTACTACTCAGCATTATGCCGGCCTACCCTTCTCTCTAACCCTGAACAAGCTTGAACGGAATAGCAAGCATATTTTCTCCTCTTAGCAAGAGGCAGATTTATACTCACGCTCCTGTCATTCTCCCACAATACCTTACATAAATCACCATTGTTTTTGGAGAGATGCCAAAACAGTTTGAAGGAATGTGTACAGGACCTATCAGAACAGTGTTTCCCCACGTTTCTGACTCTATAATCCCCTTATTCAGAGCTAAACCAATAGGCTCACACCTCTGGCACAGAAAACCTTTTCCAACTCCATCCACTGCCTGTAAAAACAAACAAGGAAACCCACAAACTCATGCTCAGCTATTACCATGAAAGAGAAAACAAGAGACACAAAGCAAAAGAATTTGCCGCATGCAGATCTATAAATGCTAAGTCCGTAAGTGAGGAGACATTTGTTTTTGTTCCGCGTGGTCGAACATGTCCTAATCTTTAAAACACCTTCACTCTAAAATTCCAGCTGATTGCTTAGTCACAGGGGATTTGCTATTTATGCAAAGGCCTTTGCTGATGCCCCAAAGTGGTGAAACTGCTAGACTATACATTCAGGCAAGGACAATACTGGGGGGAGAGAGTTGTGACCATAGATTGCAAAATTCAAAGTTGTAGCTCAGAATAGGCTCTGCAGGATGAGTGTTAGGTATGGAAATCAGGGGGTGTTCACTAAATGCATTGGTGCCTAGCTTTGTAAGCAGTCCATTGACCGCCAGAAAAAACGCACTGCCCAGAAAAGACCAGAAGTTAAGACTTTTACTCTACCCACCTTGTCTGCAAAGAGGTTAAGCGGCCTGCTCAGTTCCACAGAAGAGGACTAATGACAGGGGTGGTGTCAGATATAACAGTTCCCAAGCTTTCTCAGTCAGCTCCTACCAGCTTTATTTGCTGGCTCTTGCACTTTCTGGCAGAATCTCCTGCTCCTTCCTTATCAGACTCCCATCTGAAACAACCACAAAGACTGCCTGCTTCAAGCTGACAGCCCCAAGTCTGGGAACCACTGCTGAGTCCTGCTGCCATTCTCCTGTATGGAGATGGAGGGCCTCATTAGTGTAGTTATTCCAAAGGGAGCCAGCTGTGCTGTGAGGATTACTAGGGGAGATTTGATAAAAATGGGACTTGCCTTCACTGTCATCTTCCATGGCCTGCTCCATCCACAATGACACTGTCTCCATCTCTCTTTTGGTTGTTTGCCCTGGGAGGAGAAAGTACAGTTAAAACACGAACGTCAGAGATAATTCCTCTAGCTTGTTTCCTTCTTCAGTGATTGCTGGTTTTGGAAAATCCACAGACCTGCTCTTGCACACTTTCTCACAACCCAGCTACTTCCTTGATCACCCACTGCCTGAGGAAACACACATCTTACAGCCGCAACGTGTTCATCTGGGCGCAGCCATGTATGATTCTGTTGGCTATGTCAATGCTAGCACCGAGCGTGCCGTGACAGGAGCAGATCTGGGTTCAAGTGGTTCGTACAGAAGGCCCTTGTGTGCTCCTTATACACAGTTAGATGCCTGGGCCAAAAGCCCCACCACCTGTGTATCTCATGGCTTACTGAAGAGAAGGTGATTGAAAAAAGAGAACCTTTGCTTTTTCAATGCCAGGCCCCACCCGGAAGCACTATGCCATACTTTTGCCTTCCTCGTGGATAACACCAAGATATCGATGCACACATCACCCACAAAAGGCCTCACACATGAAGGTCTTATTTCTGCCTTTCCTCATGCTGCTTCTCTATGACACCAGCATGCCTGCCATCCAGCTCCTATCCCCACCAGTTTGGACAAAACGCATAGCCAGCCACCATGGGAAGGGCTAGCTTAATCCTGCAACATGGCCAACAAAATGGACTTTCCCCTATGGAGACTGAGCTAGGCACTAGTACAGAGGAGGGACCGAGTGGCAGTTTTCAAGGGAGCTAGTTTATCTGGAAAGATTTCTCCTGAAAGTCATGGATGCTTGGAATTGCTTACAGAGGCTGGTCAGGTCAGTGAGGTGTATTGGCTCTCTGCATCCCTGAGCCCTGACTGCATCCATGCTACAGGGCCTGGTCGCTGAACTGTGTGAAGAAATCCTAAATCATGTAGGAACTTTTAAAAACTCTACTCATGCAAAGTGGATGCAAAGTCCCACAGAGGCCTAAGACAGAGGAACAGAGGACTACCTCTGTTGTCGGTAACAGTGTTCATCCCAAGCACAGCACCCATACAAATTAACCAGCTTTACAACACCCTGTCAGGTATTTGACATGCTAAAAAAACCATCTCCTTTAAATTGTTCCATTACCCAAGAGCATGCGGGAATGAAATTTCCATTGTTAATTATTGGTAAGGTGGTTGGTGTCTGGAGCTGTGCAAGGATTTCATACGGAACGCAAACAGGGCGCTCGGGTGGCCAAGCAGCTGTCGCATTTAAAGCTGGGCCGTGACCTTCCTCAGATAAGATACTGTAGCTTTACACCCTTCCAGTGCAGGCATAGGGGGCTTTTGTTATCCACGCTGATAACTGTGCAAATGTTGGGCATGTCCCGTGCTGGTCAGAGCAGCTGACCTGGTTACATACTAAGGGTTGCTTGTTTGGTGTGCCAAGGTCAGGAAATGTTAGTATTTTGAGAAATTTTGTCTGAGAAAGGTCCCTGACTGTCACCAGTGCAGAGGAATTATCAGCCAGCTAATGTAGCCTGCTGCACAGTGCGGCCCCTTCTCTGAATCCCTTGGACCTGTTGGCTGAATTTCCCTGTAACCAGCTCCCACAGCTAACCACATTTCATTTTCAGCATCTTACGTGGCGGAGAGAGTCACTTTGACAGCCTAGGAGGTCCACAAAGAACACAGAGGCATGCAGGTGAATGCCATGTTTCTGGACTGGAACATGGCAGTACAGCAGATGCACATTTGTTGTCTACACATTTTGCACATGCAGGCTCTTGCCTCCTCCACAAAGCTGGAGTGGGCCTAATTCAAGAGTAGAGCATCAGTAGCCAACCTGCAGAAGGAATGAGAGGAAAGTACACCAGTGGCTTATCACCAGAGATGGGCAGAACCCAAGAGAGGTTTACTTTCTGCTAAAGCTGTCTCTTTCCCCTGTAAGTCTGGGGATCATTTCGTTTTGTGATTGTTTGGCAACCAGTCATAGGAAGCATTTTTTAAGCTTCATCTGTGCCTCCGAGAAAAAAAATAAATTAATAATTCCTTCCCAAGTTATTTTTAGGTTGCATCGAAGACTGTAAAACTGGCATAGGAAAGATCAGGCTCTAACTGGACATGAAGAAAGCAACTGCGATAACATCATGCATCTGGACTTCAGGAGAATCTCTCTTCCTCCTTCTGCTCTCAGTGATCTCTTGTTTCCTCTGCATATACAACACACACCATTGTAGTGGATTTATTTGCTGCTGCTTGGATTGGGAAACACCATACTGAGTCTGTCTGTTCTACATGAGAAGAGGGCCAGTCGGAGCAAGCAAAGACAACTTTGAAAGGGAGCGATCTGTGCACGGAGCGGTGTCACAGCCTGCAAGGCAGAGCAGACCCTACTTTGGCCGCACCAACGCCCATCACATCTGTGGCAGCCACCAGCCCAATTGCTCTGCCAGGGGCTCCTGCCTCCAGCCCCAAGACGGCAGAAGACGTGTGGTTTTAGGGTTGGTTTTAGGCTCCAGGGAGCATCCCCCTGTGGTGTAAGCATATGTGTTTTAAGGGCAAGCACCTCGTTTGAGAATCACACACGCTTTCTATGACTTAAAAAAGAAACATACCCACGACCTTACCTGCTCTTTCTGGGCTGGTCTTGGTCCCACTATAAAAATCACCTTCCAGTCTGCACAGGGAAACGATGCACTTCTTGGCAGGCGGGAGCTGGAATACATAGACAGTGTATGTATGTATTTTTGCAAGACTAGACTGTTTTTTTAATAAATAGCTCACATATTCCCCATAAATTTAGAACACAAATCAGCGAAGGTTTTCCCAGTCCTTTGAAGAGTAACTATATGGGTGTATGAAACCATCTGAACATGGAGGCTTTTCCGTGGGACCTCCAACTCAAACTCTCCTTTGACAGGTTTTTGGGGAGAGGTAGCTTACTTCAGACCAAAGACATGTGCCTCAGAGCACGTCTATCCCAAGACAACATTGAGCATATGTTCTTTTTGCTGACAATGGGAGCTGGGCATACATGTGGAATTCTCTATATGCTGACTATGCATAGGTACGCAGATCTGGGAATATTTCCCACAGCCATACTCAGGCATGGAGGGCTGAGGAGATTCAAAATTGGAGCTGAAGGTACATGCCCAGCCCTACAGAAGACTTTCCTTCATTTTTAGTGTCCTCTCTCATTTTTTCCCTTGCAATACATGAGTATTTCCAAACTATAAACACTTGTGAACAATGAGCACCTTGTAAAACTGTCTATGTGACACATCTCAGGAAAACACTACTTGTGGAAAGTTCACAGCCTCCTCTGTGTACACAGCAATCTCTGTTTAGGAGAGATTCATCTTCCTGGAGTTCAGACTACCATCCGACACAGAGCAATGAACTGCCCTCTGGGTGAACTGACCGCCTTTCCACTGACAGCAGACAACCAGCAGAGACCCGATTATCTCCTCTTCTGATGGCTAATGCTAGGGTACCAAGTGTGCACTATGAAGCCACGGGGACAGCACTAGTGTATACAGACTGGCAGAGCTAATGGGTGAAAGGGTGGGCTGATCCCTGGCACTGCACCCTAGGACAGCACAGGGGTTAGGTGGAAGGACACTGATGAAGGGCAGGGTTCCCTCCATGCTCACAGCGGTCCAGCTCTGCGCCTCCTAAAGTGGAGCTGTCAGTGACACCAATGGTGGCAGAATTTGGCTAACACCAGAGCACCCTGTCTATGTGTTCATAATAACAGTTAAACTTCTACCTGGAAAAGGCTATAATCCCCATGGGGCCTAAAGGAGGTAATTAGAGAAAGGCAGGCCTGAGGTGACGTGCTTAAGGCATGGCTTTATGAAGATGTTTCCCCTAACCCAAAGGGAACAGGCAAGAAGTGGTGGATATACTCAGGGAATCTTCTCTAAGCACCACCTACTATAGCACTGATGTGGCAGACAGCCCTTCGTTAAGCCCTGAGTGGTCAATCTGCTCTGGTGCTTCAGAAGATCCCCTAGCTATCTCTTAGCCCTTCAATCTCTATAAACATCCCAAAGTAGCACAGGATCCATGGGTGCCGCCGACCAAGTTGCATGTAGACAGCTAAATATGCTTCTGCAGTCTGGCTACGGAAAACAGGATTGCTCAGGTTTGCAAAACAGCGTGAGAACATGTGAATGAAGGCTGCAGACTTCTTCCTTGTTCCCAGTTTACTCTGGAATAATTGTTTACTTTAGCCAAGCTCTTCCTGATCCATATCCATAGATCAGCATTAGGCTCAGCACTGCAGCCTGTCACACAGTATCTCCAACATGAAAGCAGACAACAGAGATACGAATGGGCAATTTTCTCCTCAACACCTCTCTGCGACAGCTTTGAGGATGTCGTGGTTTTTAGGCATAAGGCAGCGAATCAGAGTGTGGTACTGGGTTTGAGTGACTGCCTTTCAAGCCTGAGCATCTGGCCAGCTGTTTGGTCCCAAAAGTGCAGTGCTATGTTCCAGAGCAAGTGTAGTTGTTTTGTGGTGTCTATTGATTATGTGCTCAAGAACCCCAGCTTTTATTCTCTGGTTAGCTGCCCGCCTCCCACCAGTCTTTCAGGTCTCGTGTTTGGCCGAGAGCGTCCTGGGAATCTCCAGTCGCATCTTGCTGGTCCCAGCCACATAGTTGGTCTGGGTTCCCGCCTGCATTGTTTGATGTGTGACCCAAGCACAGGCTGCCCCTTACCCAAGACGCCTGCACGCAAACAAAGGAGTGACCTGTCTCTCAGGGTGCGATACAGGGGAAAGCTGCACTCAGACACCCTGTCCTGATGAGAGGTTCTGATGCTAATCACCTGCCTTTGATCCGTTTGCCTTTCAACTAAAACTACCATCTTCTCCCTTGTCTCCCTCCAGGCTCCTCTCCAAATGAAGACCTGCACAGCTGCCAGGGCACATGATAGGAAGTGCCACATCCAAGCAGATCAGAAATCTCAAGCCTTGGCGGGGATTTTCTGCAGGTAATTGAGGGTGTCTGCATTTTGCACAAGCAAAATCAGTACCGGTTTGTGCAGCTAAGTACACGGCTGCACCACTGCCTAGTCTGGACATGCAAATAGTCCTTGGTGAGAGCAAGTGCAGCCTTTGCAGAGACAAGACAAATCTGAGATCTCAATTTCATATCTGCCAGTCCCAGAAAACTGGGGTTTACTTTGCTAGCCCAAAACCAAGTAAGAAGCTCCGTCACTAGAAACCAATGCCAATTTCTTGACATCAGTGACCTATTAGAGATGGGTGAAGCTACACTCAAGGTCCTTGTAAATCTTCCTTTTAAGGCAGGAGGCTTCTTCTAAGTGTAATTTCTGTACACCAGTACTAGATATGTTAACATTTGACATTTATTTTCATCTTACTCAAAATAAGGATTAAATGAGATTTCCATAGCTGGTTATCTTCATGGTCTGGGTGTGAATTTTATTTTGCACTTGAGTTAGTAGGTTTTAAATAGTCGCTTTTAAGTTTGTCCCCTAGATCCACACCAGGTTGGATATTAAACTCATCAGCATTTAGGAGACATTATTCCTAATCAGAATCCAAAATTGACCCCGGATAGAGGTAGCTTTTTTTACTTTTGAAATTCACAGCTGCAGACCAGACCCACATCTGGGTTTGGGTCCAGGTATCCAATAAAGCATCAAAGTACACAGGTCTCTTCTGCTCCAGCTAGCTCCCCTAACTAGTCCAAAAGAGTGCATTCCCAGGCAGACTGCTTCTAGGAACACTATCAGTATATTAGCCTTGTAACTCATTAATGCTAATAGCAGTTGCACAACACACAGCTGAAATGTGGTTGTACAGTAAGCTAAGAACATATCCCAACTATATGAGGTACGATTGCCAGTCAGTTTTTAAATGAGTAGCTTTCCTTACCATTACAACTGAATTTATTTTTGATTGTAAATGCTCTGAAGGGGGTCACATTTCAAGGTATGCCAAAGTCATGCTGTTAACTCTAGCATAATCCTCCGCTTAAATACTGCACGCTTGGCCACGGTCTGGAAGGAGGTATGAGCTCACATTGTCATTGCTCTCCCTGTGCAAAAGCTCAGGAGCAAAACCTCAGGAAACCTCCAGAAGGGCCTTGGTCACTCATCACACCTAACTGGCAGGGAGCTCAAGCATCAAAGGTGGCACGTTGTCCTTTAACCCTTGGGGAGCCCTGAACACCGAGTTTCAAAGCAGGGAGTGAAGGGAGATCGCAGTCCAACGACGTGACTAGCTATTCAGAGGGAGTCTCCGAAGCCACGCAAGCAGTGAGCGAGCCATTGAGGTTAGGCAACCGCACAGTCACTCACCTGTGTTAAGCCCTGGCAATGAGCGTAAGCAGAACCACACTAACAAAATGGAAATCTCAACCTTTACAAAAATTGCTAGCATCTGGTGAGGTGCACGCAAGTGCAGAACGAATTTCTTTCATATTCTGCAGATTTGGTCAGTTCTTGTGACTCAGTGCAGCTGTCTCATCCCGTTGGTTTGCTAAGAGAACATTAACTATGCCCTCTTCAAGGTCCTATTTCACTTCTTTTGTCATAGCCTCATTTAAATGGTCTTGACTGTCTTTAGATAAACAAGCTTTGGACTATATTTAAAATATAAGCCCAGCTGTATCCTAGGGCCATCAGGTAATATCCAATGGAGGTCTGTACGTACAAGCTAGACTGAGCGCTTAGTTTCTATGTTGTGTTGAATAGCAAACGGCTCTCTACTACCTGCTCCCTGCCAGCAAAAGTGTGTAAGGTAATTCCCTCAGGAGACGCTTCTCTCTGACCTGACCCTTGAGCTGCCAGTGCTCAAACTGACCCTTGCAATTTGGTGACAGGCACTTGAAGAGTTTTCAGCTTTGCTCTTTTGAGTCCCACTTATCTTGCCCGCTTTGTCAGATCCCCTGGCTTCCCCTAAAGTACTGGGGAAAAAAAAAGAGCTTAAAAATGGAAGCCATCAAGCAAAGGAAAAGGGCAGAATTCTTCATTATGTTTTTCTGAGCTATGTTCATGTGCCTTCTGGCAGCTGTTCTCACTCTGGGCTTTGTTGCTCCAACAGCCGAGGACTGCCACACTGCCAGTAAGGGTGCAGCTTCTGTGTGGCCAGCTCTCACTCTGGGGAGTGAGTTTTCCTACCTGGGCCGTGAGCTGATTTGGTTCAGGTGCCAGCCAACTTGCAAACAGTACAGACGACGAGCAAGTGAGAAGTAGCGTTCAGACGCTGATGTGGTGTAGGCAAAGCCAGAGCAACTCCATGTGATGCAGCACCAACACAGACAACAGACTTGGCCGTTCAAGGCTGCTCCTAACCTTCTGCCTGTTTGGGGCAGTCCGGGGGGCTCCTGATGCGGCTGCGGGGCCCGGGAGGGACCTGTGGTTCACTCTGCCCTCTCTCTCTGGCCGGGGACTGCCCTGCGGCAGCCCTTGGTGAGGGATTCCCTCACATCTGTACCCAGAGAGATCAAGGATCAGCCGGAAGGCAGCTCTCTGGCTCACCAATCTCTGCTGCATGCTGTGCCCACTTGCTCACCACGATGCAGACTTTTGCTCTAGATGCCAGGGTTTTGCCCAGAGCCACAAGAAATAGTGTTTAACTGTGTTGAAGGTTGCTCCCTCCCAACATCTGTGCCTGCTGCAGTGTCACTTCCATTTGGGAATGTGTCCTGCATATAGCTGCATGAAATGAATGATGAGGCTGAATTATGAAGACATGGGGCTGCGGGAGGATGAAGAATGCTGCTGCAACCTTGAAACAACGGAAAATATTAAATAAACCCTAATTCCCTGCTGGCACATATATGTACTACAAATAAACATTATAACTATGTAAATAGCACACAGGTCCTAGGAGCTGGATCACCTTCTGAAATAGCAGGCAGAGGAGTCTGCTACTCTACAATAGAGGAATCACGTTTGGCTAAATTATGCAATTCATTGATATGCATGCTGTACAGTAACATAATTTTCGGAAACTATATTGTTTGGCCCTCCTGAGTGATTCCCAGAAGTAATTCCTGCAAGGAGCACACACCCAAGCCAGTCAGAATTTCTGGAATGACATTCCAGTTGCTTAACACCTGGTTAAGCAGATAGAAGAGAAAACAGAGCGACGCCTTAGCCAGTATAATAGATAAGGGTGTGAGAATTCAACTCGCTGGCTAGCACATGAAAGCGTGAATGACCTCGCCCCACGTCCAGGATTGCTCAAGCCACAGGAGATGTCAGTATCAATACACACATCTTCGTTTATAGTCACAGGACAGCTCTCCTCTTAATGTTTGCTTCTGTCCTCAGATCTTAAGCCCAGAATGGAGAGAAAGCATGATGCTTGTTGAACAATGTGCTTGCAAAGTTGTTCACTTCTGCAAACTGACTGCAGAAAAGGATTAATGAAATTCTCTCTTCTATTATTCCATCTAGTGGAAGACCTTCCACCTCTTCAGATAAACTCACATGCAATTAGACGGAGGTTGAAGTAACAGGTTCTCTGTCTTCTTCGAACTGAGACTAGTGGCTCCACTATATTATCTCCTATATAATGACTGGGTGACCTTTCCTGTATAAAACAGAAAGAGGCTCCTCTTGGTCATAAAATCACTGAGTGCATTCAACTTCTTTTTATAAAGCAACAAACAGTTTGGAGCAAATGCCATTTTGCATCTGAGTCCTCAGTATCTATCAGGAATGGGCGAAGAATTCTTATTTTGCATCCATAACCAGAAGAAAAGATGTATATCGATAGCAGTCCATTAATTCACTGACTAGCAATTTTGGCAATTGTAGCCCAAACTCCTGGGTTAGGTAGGAGGGGTGAGGGGAGCTGCTTGATGTGAATTCCTCCTTGAACCAGCTGAGGTGCAGGGACTATTTTGCAAAAGCGAGATGCAAGGAAATAGATGGTGGTTAGAAGCTAGGGATAGGTGCTCGGTGAAGGGCTTGTCACTGCCAAATCCTCCTGGCAGTGACACCTGGGGAAGTTCTGGAAGGAGTACGAAACCAAGCACTCTGGTGCTAATACAACAGGCTGAGCATGTGTCCTGCAAAACCCTGAGTTGATGTACAGACCACCGTTAAATGGTTGCAAGGGCAGGTGTTCACATTTCAAGTAAATGTTTTCCCCTGAGCCGGAGGGAGACCTTCAGCACCAGTCAGTGCGCCTTGTGTTACAACTGGGTTCCTAATCTGGCTACAACATTGATTAAAGTGATCAGTCTAACCCCGTAAAGGCAGCTTCGGTAAACAAAGACCTGTGAGTATGAGTAGGCAGGATAAGATGAGAGAAAAACGTGGCAAGTGGTGCCACAGATGCTAGTACCTGTCTCAAAAGCGCCAAGGAGTCCCTCAACTGGTAAGCTGGCTTGCAACTCCTGGTTTTCTTTATTAGCAATCAATCAAACCTTTCATTCCCGATCCAGGAAATTCCTAAGGTACATGTTTTTCTACTGACTCCTCTGTGCTCGAAGAAAGAGACAGTAAAGGTGATGCAGTCTTCTAGTCCTCTTTCTTTTTTTTTGCCTTTCTGACAGCTCCACATTAACTGACACACAAAAAATATATGTGAGTCTCCTGTGACTTGAGACGTGAGGTTGTATTAGAGCATGCCTGGGTGTCTCCAAATTGTGGGAGAAGGGCCAGATCCTCAAAGATAGTAAGACCCTTAATTCTTACTGGAAGAAAAGGATCTTTGAGTATCTGGACCTGGCTGTCTCATGTCCTCATCCTAAATATAGAATCATAGAATCATAGAATCGTTATGGTTGGAAGAGATCTCAAAGATCATCAAGTCCAATCCTCTACCCAATGCCACCATGCCCACTAAACCCACTAAACCATGTCTCGAAGTGCCACATCTAAACGTTTTTTGAACACCTCCAGGAATGGTGAGTCCACCACCTCCCTGGGGAGCCTGTTTCAATGCCTAACGACTCTTACAGTGAAGAAATTTTTCCTAATGTCCAGCCTGAACCTCCCCTGGCGCAACTTGTGGTCCTTTCCTCTTGTCCTATCACTAGTTACTGGGGAGAAGAGGTCAATCCCCGCCTCGCTGCACCCTCCTTTCAGGTCGTTGTAGAGGGCGATAAGGTCCCCCCTCAGCCTCCTTTTCTCCAGACTAAACACCCCCAGCTCCCTCAGCCGTTCCCCATCAGACTTGTGCTCCAGGCCCTTCACCAGCTTTGTCGCTCTTCTCTGGACTCACTCCAGCACCTCAACGTCCTTCTTGTAGTGAGGGGCCCAAAACTGAACACAGTACTTGAGGTGCGGCCTCATCAGCGCTGAGTACAAAGGGATGATCACTTCTCTAGTCCTGCTGGCCACACTATTTCTGATACAAGAAATAAATCTGTACATATCTGTATTACAGGAATATATCTGTAACTTGTCACGCAGTAAGTGACACATACCAAGTCTCTTGGTTTCTCACTAAACTCAGCGGGGTTCAGATTGGCTCGGTATAGACTAGCAAATGGTTCTCAGGAGACGCTTGCCTCAAGCCCCAGTGAGATGACACATGTGCAGTTCCCTCTCCCAGCTTGCTCTGCAGTATTATTGAGGTTGTCAAGCCAAGCACTCAAAATTCATAACGAACCTTCATTCTGCCAGCTCACGTATGTGCTTCACATAAGACCCTGAAGTATGGGCTACACCAGACCATATCCAGAATTTTTTTCACGAATTTGCTTCAATTGAAGCCAATGGCCCAGACTGTTTCTCTGAAGGAAGCCCTGCCTGTTCAACAGGTAAACATCAGTGAAGTCCACAAAGGTGTTCAGTGAGAGGGCGTCTGAGTATGCAAGGTCTGTATTGGTGGGTACAACTATTATTGGATAAAAAAGGGAAAAGGAGGTGGGAACAAACAGTTCTGCGTTCCTTTAAAATATCATCTGTCAATTAGCCAAGCTAGTGAGTCAGTAAAGGAATGATCTAAGACATTATAACTATGATAGCTAATTAACAACAATGTGGAGGAAAGTGTTAATTGTAAGTATGGCCGCAATACGGCCAGGGAGTCCCAACATACTCAATTAGAGAGAGCCTCAAGCACAGCAGAAGCAAACTCTCCATCTACTCTGGGGACAGCATCATCATTAACCATTGTGCACTGTACATAGCAATAGTGCAAAGGCGGGATTCAGCCTTCACCTGAAATTATCTGTCTTCTCTTTGAAGAAATGAGCCAGACTTAAACAGATTTTAGCCTCTGAAAGATGCTAGTGCTCCGTCTAGAGAAAATCATAGGTGCACAGAGATGACTTTCCACCAGCTAATGACACAGTCCACAGGATATTGGGTTGAGAACAGACTTGTACCAGCCCATCGGCTGCAAAAGTCTGACCTCCTCTTTCACATTGCAACCGCACCTGTCATACGCAGTATGGCTACGGCTATAGCTTGCGTCAGAGTGACACCTGCCTTGCTTATCTCACACAGACTGAACCCCTTTTATCAGCACTTCTAACTAAAATCATTTCATACCTGCTGGCAAAGGGGGTTCACAGAGTTTCTCACACCTTCTGCAACACACACGATGGCAATGCAGTTGACATCTAGAAACAGCTGACAGCTTATCTCTGGAGTACCCACTTCCAACCACCCCCTTCTTTTGAAGTCCCATCATCGCCAGCAACTGTGTTGGGACAATCCCTCACTTTTAGAAGTGTCACAGAGGCCACTAAAGCATAGCTCTGGGTAACAGGACTCAGAGATTTGTTTCAAGACAAACACTACTCTTATTTCAAACAGATGCAGACAGGTGCCTGGTCACTTGGGCTGTGCGCTCAGGGCAGTAGGAGATAGCCAGCTCATGCTCATGGGTGCTCCTGGCTCAATGTGATAAGACCATCCAGGCATGAAGTTGTTCAGGTGTCTTTCTTGGGAAGAGGCTACGGGCCACTGGAAACCCATGCTTTTCTCCTTTGTGCTACCCATGGGAGTTAAACTTGTTCCACCTCAGTTTAACCATGTTAGAAGTTAAGTAACAATACCTTCATTGGTCTGGGTGCCGACCCCAATCTGCGGGTCGCCTTCCCGCTTGACCTCAGAGCTGCCTCATCATTAGCCCAGTCCAGTGAGCTAGTCGTCAGTCCAGTGATCTGGACTCCAAGCTGACCCTGCCTGCACTATAACAGAAAGATGTGAGACACTGAACAGCTAAGGAAAGCCCCTTTCCTAAAAAGGGGACTAAAAAGCCCACCTGTAGCTTTTTAATGCCTGTTAGCCAGCTCTTCACCCAGAAGGCAGGGCATGGGACAAGTGACCAAGGGTATTCATTTTATCAGACAAACCTATTCCACTGAGAATAGAAATATTAAGAAGTCCTTTGCTTTAAAATTTAATAAAAGATAATGAAGTCAGTGAAAAGGTTTGGGTTTACCTCAAAACATTGCTCTGCTTATTAACTGAAGGACTGTGCAAGGGAAGCTTCGCTTTAGTATTGCTTTGGTTATATATGCTTTCTGGGAACGGCAATGGTTTCTAGGCCATTAAATATTTATCTGCATGACCAATGTGTTCTCTTTTCTCCTCACTTGCACTGCTAACGTACTTTCCCCAGGAGATGGAATGTTTGCCATACCAAAATAGCAACTAAATGAATGAAAGTTCAAGTAGAGCTATAAATAGAAAGGGCATCGGGTTTCCGCGGTGTGCATATAAGCTACTTCACATCCACTTCCTTTTGTCTGCCATTAACTCTGAGATCTGAAGTGAAATAACCTTTCTGCACTTTGGAAGAACAAACAGCAAAACAATAAAGAGACCAATCTGTTATGAGGAAGTCACTGAAGTGCTGCGTAGGAAAGATGGACAGACTGTTATATACATATTTAGTGCTGTGCCCAACAGCTGGAGTTGCCAAACAGTAATACCCGGTTTAAATTTTAGCAATACTTACGTGGGAATTTGAGGATGGCTGAATGAAAATGCCTTGGGTGGAATTTCACTCTGTTTGTTCTTCTTTAACAGTGCCTCTCCTGCGTGCCGTGCCGTGGAGCAGAGCCAAGCGCCCAGTCTGTGGCACCTCCTGGTGGAAACCAGCTTCCAGGGCTGTGGGCAGCAAAACAGGGAGAAAACCATGTGATAAGCAAAATAAGAAAGAAAAGCTAAAAAACCCCACTTTCTTTTCATATCAAAGGCAGACCACACCGGCACTATCCCAATGCTGCTTTCCATGTAAATATATGCCTTATCTTGTTGTCACAAGGTGTGTTTAGGACAACTACAGGCGGAAGGGAGGGTTCACAGTGGCAAATGGGGTGGGAAGGTGTTCTAGGAGGCAATCTCTGCTGTAAGACTCAGTCCTCATTAACAAAGCTCACAAACCCTCACACTACTCTGTATTTTCCTGTGTTTCCCCTGGACTGGCACAGTCTAGAAGTTCTCTTGTGGAAGGCTGTTAACATCCAATAATTGGCATTGAGATAAGAAACAAACAAACCTGGAAGAAAGTAGCTGAGTCAGGCTAGATTAGATTAGGTGGTAATTTACTAGTTTTAGTTTTAGCTGTTGGAAATGCATACCAAACAAAATCTCACTAAAAAGAAACTCCTGCCCAAAATGTAGCCTCATAAAAATGTAATGAGTTCACAGGTTGGGTTTATTATTGTTTCAGTGTGTGATATGAAATCTGCATGCATAAAGGGATGCCCTTTTCTCTTTTTATGGAGATTCTCTGGAGGTTTGCATGCGTAACACTTGGCCTGTTGGGAGTTTCATGCTGTTTCTAGGTGCAAATACGATAATGAGTAATAGAAGAAAGTATCACATGTTTCAATGTATCTCATCTTCTGATGAGAACTCCAGACCATTTCTGCAACAGCCGTCTGAACAGAGCTCCTATCTGATCCTTATCGTTTCACTCCTAGCAATGGAGGTGGCTGCACTTTTTTTTTTAGCTTTAAAAATGTTGAGGAAACTAGATTAAAATGCTGACAAAACAACTTCCCACCTTTTCTCCTGAGCAGCTGGACACGCTAAGTATTTGCTCTATCATCCCATTTACCTCTGCGCGTACTGCGCTAGGGGCTGGGTGGAGAGGTGACTGCAGCTCACACGCACTGAACGGGTCACTCCTGCGAGCCCCTGTTGAACCACCAGTTGTTAACCCTGGGACGAGGTTTACTGAGTCAGATGGTCACTGCCAGTCTGTTTTGTCCCTCATCCATCTCAAAACATCCTCAAAGGGAAGCAGCCTGGATGAGAAAGGAACTCTAGCTGTGTTTATCGAAGTGCTGCAGCACAAAGCTGCTTATCCCAGGACTTGCACGACTGTACACAATGTGAGCAAGGAAAATAATCTGTCTGGGAAGATGCTGCCGAACATGAAAGCATCTGCCTGCAGCTATATTCCATCAAAGAGCAGATCTGCGGATTGATTTTCCCAGTATGACATCTTCCATCTGCAGAGCATTCAAAGGTTCTTTTATTAGCCCTGATGTTGTTCGCGATTCAAGCAACATGATGAAACAGCTCATGAAAAGGCACTTGGCTCCACAAACACTGCCCCATAAGCAACACAGAAAGTCGCAAGATGGGGTGGTGGCAGAAGCAGAGCCGTGGTAACAGGGGCAAGGGAGGAGCACGGGAAATGCTATGAGCGCAGACAACGTGAGCGGTGATGTCCAGCGCTGGCAATGGCATTTCTCAATCTGTCTTTTAATGGAAGCCCACCTCATCTTCTGGGGACAAAGTCCAAGAATCAGCTTGTGCCAGTGCAGCTCACATGAGCAAATAGTACCAGGAACGTTCTGACTGCTGTCAGTGAAAACTTGCACATTCATTTATTATTTCCGTCTCTCCGCTTTGGTTCTCTGCATGCACAGGCATGTTTTTATGCATTTTTATTTCATTTGCAATGATGTCACAGGCAACCTTTTGATGACTTATGACCCGCAACAGGCTAAGTACCACTGGCTTAAGAAACAATGAAGGGAGAAGAAAGTCAGGAGGAAAGCTGGAATAACATTAACTAAATAAACTCGGCAACCAAAAGGACAGAATTGGCACGTAATTTCCACAGTGACCTGCCACAGATATTTCAGGAGGAGCTAACGAATAAGGGAGGCTTTCAGAGTACCTATGAGATTTGGATACAGTAGAATATGTTCCCTAGGGCTGAGCACCTGAAGCCCAAACAGCCACATCAAACATTTTTGGAGCATAGCACACAGCATGTCAATTTGCTGGGGACTGGGCTCTGCCACAGGATATGTTAATACTGTACAAGAGGTCTGAACACATTCTTGGAGTAACCACACAAATTTGCATATCCTTCTTCAGAAATGGATTTTATTAGGTAGCCTGAACAATTTATTTAGCACAAGTGTGCTTTTATGTCCTCAACCTATTAGTTTTGGAGCATAGCACACAGCATGTCAATTTGCTGGGGACTGGGCTCTGCCACAGGATATGTTAATACTGTACAAGAGGTCTGAACACATTCTTGGAGTAACCACACAAATTTGCATATCCTTCTTCAGAAATGGATTTTATTAGGTAGCCTGAACAATTTATTTAGCACAAGTGTGCTTTTATGTCCTCAACCTATTAGAAAGCCCTATTGGACCATCATGCTGATGAAATACAGTCTCTTATGTGTCGGAGGGAAGCTATTCCTGGGACATTCCCTGTGCTTCTAATTGATGGGAGAGGAATTATGTTGTTCCCCAAAAGCATTTCCTACTGATTCACTTCTCTTTATCATCTGATTTACAGGTCTGATCTTGACTTTTCACCACACCCAGATCTCCCATTGACTTCAAGGAACAGGGCTCTGTGGAGGCAGTGTGAAAGTCACCCAATAAAGGTTTTCAAGAGGAAGCTGCTGAATTCATCAACACCAGAATTTACATAGATCTAAAAGATGCTAACAGGTTCGCTATGGCAAGTATGACAAGCTGTGTCAACCGAAGTGGCATGATGTAATGAAGAAGGACCGTGCAGAACGGCCCACGTATTGGCAGTGACAATACTTTCCACCCCTTGGCAGAGGACGGCACACCCACTGCATGCACTGTCTGCATCAGCATGGACCCCCCTCTTTCAGTCCCAGGATGCGAAGGAGCTCTATTATACGTTACTTGTGGCTTACGAGGGACTGGGATGTGTACAGATTCATTGTCATTTCCTACTGCCCACTCCAAAAGGACACCAGAATCCGTTGTCTCTAAGAGAAGCCGGAAAGCATTGTGATTATTTTGTTTCTTCCATGAAGAATTTGCCACAGACACTTAGCTAATCCTCAGCTTAAATTAGAGACTTCTTGTGTTAGATGCTGCACAATCCCATAAAGCACGAGTTACCTTTACAGCTGGACAAAAACTAGGACAGTTATAAAGGGCTATGACACAGTGCAGAGAGCCACATGCAATGTTGCAGCAAGGGGAAGCCTGATCCAGCTACCCTCTCCAGGTCCTCTCTGAAATGGTCTGGGAGAGACACCGGGACAGAGCAAGGCTTTGCCAGATGCATCCTTAGTACTCGGTACATCTGCAGCAGAGTGATCTTGTGTCTGGATAAACCTAATACTGCAGTGATTAATCACAAACACTACTTCTGCAAGATTTGGAGGGGAAGAAATCTTTTCCTTCTGCTGAGGAGAAAAAGAAACGATAGCCTTGAATAGCATCATTTGTATAAACGATTGTGCTTTTTACCCACGGTTCATCTGCCAAGTTCTCTTGTTTGGGAGGAGCCTGTGTGCGTTTCGATGTGTAAAGTAGGATAATGGATTATCATTATTAAAGGCCTTACAAATTGGACAGGCAAGCCCCCGGTGAGAGGTCACTCTGACTGTGCAAAAGAAAAGGTTTGAGCTGAGTGAGGAAGCTTGGGTTTCACTGAGAAGATGGGGAAAAAAGGGTTTGTTCTGCAAGATTGCAGGTCTGTCTGTCTGAACAGAAACTAGCTCACAGGCTCTTTTTTTTTGTTCCGAGTTTCTCAGTCCGCCTGTTTGTAGAATGTGTTGTGCAGGTCTGATAACAGAATTCATTCCACCCCGTGCTTTCAATAAATCCAGCTGCCACAGAGAGGAACTGAAAACAGGCTCTTCATATTGTGGGGCTGGGGAGGGGTAAGGAGTAGGAGGAAAGCTGTCTGAATGACTAGGAAAGTTTCAGCTGTCCTTCCCAGAGGGTGAAGTCCTGGGATGGAGATGGAGCCACAGTTTCATTTATTCCAGAGAAGGAGCCCTAGACAGACTGATGGTTGCCCCAGGTATTTGGCTGAAGGGTCACATCATAATGACAGCAACGATACTTGCTTAAAGTATGTCAAGTGCTGCCGCTTAGAGGGATGCCAGGTCCTCAGGACAAAATACATCATTGCTGACAGAGAAGAGAGCCAGAGCTAATGAATACAGACTGAGGCACTGTATGATGGGATGTCTGCTTACCGGCTTGGAGTCTCTTGCTGCTCCCCCTGATCTCAGGCTGACATCGTCATCAGTTTCAGGGGTGGCAAACATAGGCTTCAACCACAAAAGAGAAGTCTCGTGAAAGAAAACTAGAAAGAGGAATCAACAACTTGGGTTTCCCAGAAAGCTGCGGAGGGGCCTAGTCCAGTAATTCCCAGAAAATAATCTGTAGTATCACCAGCTACGGTGACAGTGCTCTTCATCTCAGAGCAGTCCTTCCCTTTCACAGCTGCAACTCCTGCAATCATATAAGATTCACATCTTTGATTTTAAAGAAAGGAAGGAAAAAGAACTACCTTTCTAGCCCACAGGGTTACAGAAAGATATTGAAATGCTCGACCCCTGAATTCTGAAAGATGATCAGCAAACAAATGCAGTTCAAAATATGTAGGTTAAAACACCGAGTCTCATCAAGTTTACATCAACCCTAAGAGGTCTTCGAGGGCTGTACTTGTGATTTCTGAGTATGAGGGTTTACTTATGCTGTGCTGTATGACAGCAGGCAGGAGTGCCCTGCTTGTCCTAGCAATTCCGTATCAAATGTACTTCATTTACAAGCAAGGAAATGCAACTGTAACTTGTGATTTGAGACTCCTGACTGTGTCTGGCCCTTTTGTGCACTCTGTAATGCAGACTAATCAGAAACTGCCTTCACTTATCCCCATGCAACACCACGGACTTTAATTACTGACTTTCAGGAGGCATTTGCACAAGGGTAGTTTAATAGAAACTTGGTGAGGGAAGGAAAAGAAGGTCTTAACAGGAAGCTAACTCTCCAGGATTTAGACCACAAGGAATTCAGCACATTCAAAGTAATGGCAATTCTTACAGTAGCAGCAGCTACTCTGCTCAAAGACACTTCAGGCCTGTGGAGAAAAGGTGGTCATGACAATTTACTTAAGCTTATCTAATCCTCTAGCAACAGAAATATCAGGCTTTATGTATTTGAAGTGCTTGGAAAAAATGTTTGCATTGATCTCCCTGCAGGGAGCTGCATCAAGTGGCGTGAGAGGACTCATCCTCCCCCTGTTCCTAAAGCTGCAGGAAAGGAGACAGCATGTACGTGTCAGGTCCTTCCAGGACATGCCACAGAGCAGACCCGACAGAGATGTGCTGGCAGTCCCAGATCCCACAGTGCTCTTTGGCCCAAGCTGTGCTCTGGCAGCAGTAGTCTACGTGGGATAATTTGGGATGGCTGCTTTACTTAAGGCCTCCAGAGGAGCCTGAGGTACACTCAAGCTTTTGATTCATATTCGAGCTCTTCTGTTCAGCCCTACCTTAGCCCAAACCAAAGAGATTTTGTTTAGTTTTTTCCTCCTTGCCTCCATGAACCTCCTTCAGATGTCTTCCTAGAGCAGAATCCTCTCCATCCCTAGACATCACTGTTCTCCAAGCTGACAAAAGCTTTGCCTGTTCTTTCTTTACAGTCTCATCAGACTGTGGCAGTAAAACTCAAAGACCTTCCAAAAACTGTCCAGCCTGGATGCAGCATGAATATTCCTACTACTGCACAGTGCCCTGCAGAGGCCAAAAAAGCCTAGAGGATATTAGAAGGAGTTAAGAAAATACCATTGTGCCATAGTGTACTTTAGTAACGCGGTAACATCTTGAATCCACTCGCAGTCTTAGTAATCCCACTGCTATGACCTCTTTTTTCTTCAGAACTAGGAAAGTCTAAGATGACCCTGTTGATGAGGGACATTATGGCTTCAGCAGTAGGAGAGAAGAAACAGATTAGGCCTCCCTCACTTGAAAAGAAGACAACTGAAGGGGAACATGCTGGAGCTCTGGAGTGAAACAGAGAATGCAATCAGGAAATTATTTTTCACTCCTTCCTGTAACACAAGAAATAGGTGAAAATAATTGTAATTATTAGACTGCAGTTGTGAAATAGAAGAGCTTTTCCACACGGCAATTTGCTCCAAGACCGCTGCCTGAATGGGCTCCCTGGGGCCATCATTCTTTTTCACTTTTTTTATGCATCATTTACGTGTGGAACTCATTGCCACAGCCTGAAGTGAAATTCAAAAGTATAAACTGGTTCAAAAATTACCTAAAGGAATTCAAAGAGGGATCATGAAAGTCTAGTGACCATAATGCTGTGAATGTTACATTATTGTTTCTATTTTTTTTCCTCATTCTTTTCCTGCCTTCCCCTTTCCCTTTCTTCAACTTACACCCCATTTGCTGTGACACCTAGGTTTTCAGTGTTACTTCTGGGCTTGAAGAGAGGATTTCTTTTGTTTGCCTTTCTGCCATAGGGCACAATTATGTTTCACAATAGTTAAGAGCCAACAATGAGCTGTTAGGATGTGATGAGATGTTTTTCTCCAGAAAGTAGCTTTCAAGGTACCAGAAAGTTTGGCAGAACCAAGCATTGTCAGCAAGCAGAGGGAATATAGTGTCCCGACAAGACAGGCTCAGCCCCAGAAGTGTTTCCTGGGTGTTGCAACTTTTCGATCATTGGATCCTTCGTTATTTTTCAACTGAGTGCGTCACCGTAACTTGGATTTCAAGTACTGCTGATTACTAGGAAGGCATGTGACCACGTCACCGTAACATGTTTGGTCCTAGGCTCATAAACTAAAGAACATCTGACCACTGCCTCTGCACTAATGCGGTCATTACCAAAAATGGTCCAGGATACAAAACACCAGCGTCCAGCCCAGGGGACAGCTGCTATCTGCTGTGTGGTGACACGGCTTCCAGTGGGGAAGAGGACTCTCATAGACCTAGCAAAACCAACAATGATGGTCTGTGAAGTTACTCAGATTCATTTCTCTATTTCCAGCACTCCCACAGAGCGGTTTATAGTTTGTGAAGTAATAAATAATGACTCAAATACACTGCGGTTTTACAACAGTGACATCATTAACTCTTCTCTATCCCTTGCTCACCATCACTGTTCCATGGGTCTGCTGAGATGGGACTGGCTTTGGCAAGCAATAACAGAGTGAGGAGGGGGCACAGGGAGATTGGCTGCCCCGGGGCAAAACTCTAAGTCCTCCAGAGAGAAGGAAGTAGCATGCCAGAAAAGAAGAAAACCTTGTAAGACCCTCAAGTGTTTTGTCTGAGGCAGTGTTGGAAACTAGTGTTGTTCTTTTCCATAGCAGAAAGAAAAATTGAGGTGGGGGGAAGAGCTCTCCGCCACAAATCAGATGCAGGTGATCTGTGCAGGACCAGTTGCAATACGTTAATAACAAACTTGCCTGTTCCACCTGAATCGCTCCACGTAGTGGACAAGCCTCATCAGTGAGATGAACGGACTCGACGTAGTTTCACTCAGATGCTGAAAGCCAAGTCTACATTCAGTGTGTCTGCAAGAGGTTCCTGCTGTGGCCTTAAGGGTAACTGCGGGTGACTGCAGCCCTGCAGCATTAAACACAGTCCAGTCACTTTTTTGCTGTGGCCAAGAGGTCCTACTGTCTGAAGAGAAAATGCTAAGATATGTTTTTTCCTGGGAGAGAGGTGCCTCAACGCAGGCCAGAAGGATGAAGAGCAGGGGATGCAGCACCAGGCTGTCTGTGCTGGGGCGCTGCTTCCCAGCATAAATCCTAATGGTCCTCGCAAAAGGCAGTGACCCCTCCGCAAGGGTCAAGGGAGAAGCAAAGCCAGCCGAGGGGTGCAACCTTCCTGTCGAGACCTCATGCTTCTGAACTGAGCGTGAGCCTGTTTAGCCAGAATGCTGGGAGGGGATTAGACACTGCTTTTACTTTGCATTTGACGAACAATCAAACAAACCAACAAACCCTAAAATTATTCATTTCTTCACAAAATGTGAGTACTCAGGTCTGCGGACAGAAGAAACTGCTTCGTTCTCACTGGAAGGCCAGTAGGTAATTTTCCACAAACAAGCATATATTAAGTAATGCCAGAATACAAACTGATCTCTTGTTCTCTTCATTTCTAAGTCATAGCTGAAATCATGGTGGATATCTACAAAGTGGCATGGATAATCTGGGTACTGTGTGTCCAACACCTGCGGCTTGATGTCTAATTTATTGCACATCTTCGATGCAAAACCTACACACTGAGCCGACAGGTAACTGTTTCAGGTTGCTATCTGTGTCAATATACTTTGGTTATGCTCTGCCAGACTTCCCAAATGGTTACAGAGCTGTGTGCATCACCAGTAAAACAATACAGAGAATATACAGACCACTGAACAGGTTAGATGTTTCTGATAGAGAAGGTGGCTCTGAAGCATCTTGTTTCACTTGAGAGTCCTGAGAGAGAGCTCAAAATTTAACTTGCTCTGTCTTGCTGACAGAGATGTGAGATCCCTTCAGTCCTGGCGGCAGGATGGTGTGTCTGCGTAGGAACAAAACTAAACACAGCCCTCTGAGACTTTCCACCAGCCCAGACAGAAGAGTTTCCATGCTGCACAGCAACTGCTCCCTGGTGAGAAAGAGCCACTTCCCATGACTTGTAACACAACCAAAACTTACTTTCTGCGGAACGTGACGGTGAAATGTGTGCTTTGAAATGACTGAAGTAATTCTAATTTAAAGCTGTACTATAGTTCAAGTTGGATTTGCAGCAACACAGTCACTCAGAGGATCTAAACAATTTGGGGACTGAGACAATTTCCTGGCATTAAGCTCCAGGTCTTATCTTCCTGCTCTTCAGCAGAAAAGATTTCTGGGCATCACTCTTGGTACAAATGGATGGTGGACAAATAATTGCACAGGGTCATTGGCTGCAACTTGTGAAATCCTGGCTTGAAGAATATTTGAACAACAGATGATTCATATTCAAACATTTTCAAACAGTGAAATCACAGAATCATAGAATGGTGTGGGTTGGAAGGGACCTTAAAGATCACCTAGTCACAAACCCCCTACCAGGGGCAAGGACACTTTCCACCAGATCAGGTTCTCAAAGCCCCATAAAACCTTCAACGTACGGATATTAAGGCACTTCCAGAAGCAACAGAGAGAAGGTGGCCCTTGAGGTATGCCTGTAGGGTTAAAGGCTGCAAGAGCAAATTTCAGCTACCCTTGTCCCATTTTTCCAGCTTATAAGACCAACTCAGACAGAGCTGTGCCTGCGTCAAGTGAAGCGGTAACCAGGAAATCCTTCTTCCTATTCCATCCAGAGGAATAAGCTCTAGAAGTGGGGGGCTTGTGTGCTTGCCGGAGGTAGCAAGGTCGATGCTGCTCCGCAGGCAGCCGGCCTGCTTTTCCGCATTCCTTTTCGCCAAACAGCCTGACCAATGTACCAGGTGTTTATCCTACCTCTTTCACCCTCTTTAGCTACAACGGAGAGAAACAGAGATGTTGCCAGCAAAAGTCTAAAGGAGGACGGGAGACTAAAGTTCAAGGTTCTGTCTCCCCTCATGCCCAAGCAAAGATTACAAATCTTTGTTTAATCATTCCCCAGATGAAAACATGCTGCAGCAGTCATCCCTCTCAGAGCACTGTTCGAGGGCCTCTCCCTCCCTGTCACAAAGAGAAATACCTGCTCTTGCTGCCTCGACACCCTGCAGGTGCTGAGAGTTGCAACATGTCTCAGAAGCCAGCACTGAAGCCCTCGCTCCCCTGATGGTATCGTTGCACCAAACAGAAGAGCTGGAGGTGATATGGAGGAAGGGGGACCACGACCTGGGAGGTCAGCAGCTTCATCACTCTCAGAGATGGCTCTGGGAGAAATCAATCACTTGAGATCCAAAACCAGTAGAACAGGACTTGAAGCAGTGCTTTATCTCAGGCAGGTGCCTAGACCAATGAGGTGTAAATTGGAGCTTTTTCCTCTCTCCCTCAGACTTTTCTGCTGGAGCTGCCCTTCACCATTAGGCCCTTAGTGGTCTATTTTACCTTTCTGACTGCACAGTCCAACAGAGCTGTTGGGACCTAGATTGCCACCACAGCCAGCACAGTCCTTACTTGCTAGAAGAGAGGAACAACCTGCTCCTTCTACAAATGTGGCACTCCCAGAGTAGTATCTTCTGATCTAACTGTTCCTCTCCACTAATATCGAGAAGTTGAACTGCGGGTAAGAATTCAGATGCGTGTGGCCCTGGTTCGAGGAAACATGGCACAGCTATTACCCTAGGGAGTGACCCTGAGCATCTCTCAGATCTTACAAAGAGCTGATGAAACCAAAGTAGAAGCACTTCAACAGGAGAACAAGAGATGTAGAAGTGGATCCCTCTGGGTTAACAGCCTGCTGATAAACATGTTCTCAGTATGAATGAGAGGTAGTTCAAGCCTTAGCGTGCACCTCACTAAGAACATTTTCTTGAAGGCTGCCCAGCAATCCTTGCAGCTACCAGCTGTTCCCTCGAGTATGCCGGTCCCTCTCGGCTGTACCAGCACACTTGCTAGTGCAATGGAGACCAGTTATAAGTGAATGAACAAAGTGAGATTAACTGCTTTGGAGGCACTAGAAGCGGCACGCTGGCAGAAGAGTAGACCACTAATACTATTGGTTGCAAAGGTCTTTAGATATACAGAACCTGCACCTCCTACGTCCGTAACAACCTTGGTTATCACAAGAAGGTATACACGTGGGGTAACTGCATTTTTCTCATGTTCTCTTGTTGTAGCTCTCCTGTTTTGGCCTAACTCCTCACAGTCTAAAGGCAAAGCACATCTAACTTTGTATCATCAAAGCGGGCCAGTGGTCTCGCAATGTTTTGGGTTGCTGAGGTCCAAGACTGAACTCTAGGAGCAGCCTGCACTGTACAGTAAAGTGGGCTCAGCTGTAGTGAAGAACCCAGAGGAAGATCCTCTGCTACAGCTGCTATGATCCAGGCACACAAACTAGATTTAAGAACCAGTGGTTTGGAAGAAGCCTCTTCCAGGACCAACCAAGCTGAGCTGACAGACCTTTTGACTAGTGTCTAGGGCTTTTTCATTCCTGGCAGTCTCCTTTCCCTCTTGGAAAGTCACAGCACCGCTATACAAAGGTGCTGAAGTGTGACGATGTGAGGAATGGCTCAGCGGTCCGAGACAACTACCCCCGTCCACCATACTAAGTCCTGAGCTGTACAAACTGCCAAGCAGTAGGATTCACCTCAGAGCTGGTTAGGTCACAAATCTGTCCAAATAGGGCCATTATAAAGGAAGTAGGAAGTTTCATTTATTTGGGTACCTTTGGAAACAGCGTGTCTGTACAACCCCCATTTGGCTGTCGTGTGTCTATGCATTATGAAACAGCCTCATTACACACACAGGTAATATTTTATTTTTCCCTCTTTTCCTACACAGGACAGGGCCTGCTCTAAGGATGAATCAGAGACGACTATTGTCTGTAGCATCCCAGCTTCAACATCTGCTGAATTTGGACAATAATGTGTAAGTAAGTGAAGCAGGAAACTGTAGGAAGAGAAAGGATTAGGGCAGCCAATTGCTGCCCTGAGGACTTGGCAACAATCCTGCCCCTGCTGAGCAAAGTAATGAACCAGAATTTTTCAGAGTTGTTCACTAAGTATGTGTGCATGCATCCCTATGCTGAATGCTCACCTGCACAGCCTTGCACTAGTCCTGCAGAATCACAGGAAATTCAGTCCCTGAAGGGAAAGAACGTTCTTTTTTTAAGCTTAGTGTTTACCAGCCTCAGTTTAGTTTGTACAATGGAGAGCCACGTCTCCGGGTTTTTCAACAAGAGACTTGCGAAATACATAGGCATCATACGGATGAAGGGCACAAAAAAGCTCAAGGAGAATATAATTGGTTTGGTCTGCAAGGTACAATTTGAATAGTGGATTGCAGCAAGGCCTAGAGATATGCTCACATGCAAAATGAGAGAACTTACACCAAATGTGGGCTAGCAGCACCCTTCTTCCACTACAGCTGTGTCTCTCTCACTAGGGAATGAGAAGCTGCTTCCAGGATCTGGCACAGGGGTGTATAAAAACCACTCATGTTCTCATCTAGCATTTTTCCATCAGGAGGTCTCAAAGCACTCTGCAAAGGAGATGCCCGTTATCCTCACTTTACTGATCTGGAAACTAGGGCACAGGGAGGTGAAAGTCAATTAACAAAATGCAAAATTGGCATCCAATACATCTGGATGGTCTCATTATACTCCAGTCCCTGGGTACCGATGCCCCTTTCTCTCAAGGGTGGCTGCAGGGCTTCCAGCTCTCACAGCACGTCTTTCCTTTGCCATTTCACCCCGCAGTCACTATTACCGTGCCCTCTTTCAGCTCTGTTGTTCCCAGCCACTTTTGTCTCTGTTCAGTTTCACCAGGCTTCTCCAGGAGAGCCCATTTCTCCATGGCTGTCTGTTCCCAGGTAGACTAATTAGGAAACTTTCTGCCTCCAGAATTTGTATTCTGGACAATCCACTCTTGCACAGAGACGATATGTTGAGCAGATAGCTGGGAAGACAATCATCTTTTCAAGGCAGGCCTTTGAGCCCAAGCAGAGTCACTGAAGCATCCCAGATGTATCGGACAGCCAGAACCATCGGTAATGTAGGTCACTACAACAGCTGAGGAAGGGAGTGTTTTGTTTGCTGTAGCTATGGTTACAGTAGGCTATAACTGCACACATTTCCGCTTTGGAGCATTTGTGGGGTAATATAAATTTCCTTGATGCCACAGGCTTGTTAAAATGCAATACAGTTATTTAGTGCATTAGTGACACACTGCTCGTTGGCACGGTAGGCTGTATGTGGGCTAGTGTGCAAAGTGAAGTGTCACCAAAGGTTTATGTGAGGAAGGATTCCTTCTGCTCGCCTGCTTAGGAAGGGAATTAGGTAAGAGGTGCTTGACTCTTCAGTTGCCTAAGCACAAGGAGACCTACATTCTCAACACACCGGAACAACCAGCCCTGAGAGAGACTGTGTAAAAGCCCCGTAGAGTCAAGGGCGAAACACCCGGTGCCTACAGTGCAAAAGCACAAACCTAAGCTTCTGTTTTAAATGGGGGTTTGAATTTTTTTTTTAGTTTGGGATCTTAAGCTGGAATTACCTGAAGCTTTAAAAAACACAAAAAATGACCAGTCCGGTTTGTGGCTTCTGCCTTTACTCCCTGCACGTCTAAGCTTGCTGCGGAGCTAGGCTGAGGTAAACTGCAAAAGCGCAGGGGTGAAGGATACAGTAAGTAGAACACAACATCTTTATTACATGAATGATCCATCCAGGCAATTAAATCGGTGCAAGTCGTTAGTACTTTTCAGGATCTTTAAAGGACAACTCCTTGACCAGGTGCGAAAGAGTGGGCGTAGTCTTCGCCCCAATGATGTCAGTGGGAACACCCAGTGCCTTTTGAAGCAGCTCCTATGTGGAAATGCTCTTCTGCTCCCCTCCTGGGAGCGTGTGAATTCCCAAGAAACTGAGCTGCCTTTTAGCTGCAGAGGTGACTGATTTACACAAAACCGGATAGCAAGAACTTCCTGAGATGACCCTGTTTTGTGAGGAGATTCTAATCTCATGACAAGTTTGTCTAGCCAGATAATGACAGTAATTAGCCAGGAGGCAAGAAGGTGGATCTAGGTATTCCACTTCATGAGTAAGGAGGATGTTTTATGGCAGTGGAATTAGGAGGAGGATGGAAACTGCTAATATACTTCAAAACGGAGTTGGAACAAACAGCACAGCACAGAGGACTGCACTTGACAGGAGATTCCCCAGCCTGCTCTCCTCCCAAAGTGGAGAGGTTCAGGAAGAAAGAGGTCCTCTTCCAGAATAGGCCAGTGCTAAGCCAGTACTGGCACTTAACTGTAGCAGCATCACCCTTATCGCTCCTCCTGCTACGCAACCCAGTTTGTCTGAAACATGGAGTGGGGGACAAAGGGGACTAGTGCAATAAATAAACGTCAGCATTTCAGATATTCAAATGAAATTTGCAGTGGATAAATGAGTAAACAGAAGAGGCAGGCTCTCAGTAAAGACCATACTCATTCAGGATATGATAAGCTGAAAAATATCCTTGCAGTTACTGTGCCGCTTGGTAGGGGCATGCCTGCTGCAGCACTAGCAGATTATCACCTGTCCTTATCTCTTGTTGTTTCCAGTCAAATATTTGCAAAATGCTTACATACGGCGTAGATAACAACCCACAGGAATGGAAAGAACAGAATACTTAGTTCAAAAGTGCATGGTTTTTGTTTTTTTTTCCCTGGAAAAAAACAGTTTTTATAAACCAAAGGCGAGACGTTCCTTGCAAACAGGTAGCTCTGGTGGTATCAAGTGATGCAGTTTTGTCTTTCTGGGGTGCTGCCAGACACCCCGAAATGATAGTGTGGAGGGGAATGTGAAATTTCCCCCTTTCATCATAATGGTTACTTTGAAGCCTAATTGCAGCCATTTAAAGACCAGCCTATTAGCCATGCTACTGCTGATCGCTGCACCTAAATGCATAGCCTGATGGTGAAGTTCTCTCCCGAAGCTGGCTGGGTGGCCCAGCCATTACTCCGGAGTCTGGAAAGGGCACGGAGCAGCGGTGGGCGACCTGGGCCTGGTGGCCTCCGCCGTGCCTGCTCTAGTGCTACGCGGAGGACGGGAGCGCCACAGGACACGCTGCGGCCTGACCCACCGCGTGGCGATACCGCACGTGCCACGAAGACTAGCGCTAGGCAGGTACAGCAGAGAGCTTGGCCACTTCACCTCAGAAATTCTGCCCTTCAGGATTGTGTCAAAAGATGACTACAACAGTAAATATAACCAAGAGGCAGCACGTCCCCTATGGCTCCTCTTGAAAGACAAGCACCAAGAGCCACTGCTGATCCCTAGCTGCTGCAAGATACTCTCTGTAGACCGAGCCCCACCACTTCTAGTAGCTGTGACGAACACAAGCCCTGCTCACATTTGGTGCTGCTTTTCTGTTGCAAGACTTGTCCCCTCCATTATGTTTCATATTTCTGTCTCTGTGCACTCCAAATACCAGGCAGCTAGGCTTAAATCTTGACTGTCCAAGCACTTTGCCTTTTCCCAAGAGAACTTCAACTGGTAACTCATCTCTAAAACAAAGGCCTAGCACAATGGTGTCCCTTCAACAGTGGAGAAGGAGCAGAGAGCTGAGAAGGCTGACTTTTACAATCCCACCTTCTATTATGAGTTACACCAACTAATTTCTGCATGGTTCCTAATGCTGTTTCTCACAGGTGGGCCACCCAGCACAAGCCAGATATTCACCTGGTATAACTGGAATAGCTGTGTCTACTTGATGTCTTAGGGGGATATGCATGAGGTGAAGATCTGACACTAATGAGGTTCTCGTGCATCTGGTCACACTGTATGGTAGGTAGGTGAAACCAGCACGGCTTTACTTTAACTTGTTTGGTTATAAACTGTGGCAGTTCAGCTGCTTCATGACCAACCGAGACACCCCTGCAGCGGAGGCGGTATCCTCTGAGGGCTGGAGTAACAACAGCCATCCCAATACAAAGTGTTCCCACTTGTGAATCAAAGCCCTTACTAAGATCATGTCATGTCCAGACATGTTTGATACTTACTCTCGCAGACCTAATATGAAGGCAAGGAGCCATCCTTTTTCAAGTGCATCTTTTTTTTTTTTTCCCCCCTTCTGCAATGGGAGAGGAACACAAACTGAAACATGCACTCGCTGAAAGGTTGGAAACGGGAAGTTCTGTTTAATTTGCGCATTCCCTGTTTCTGATGAAAAGTAGGAAATACAAATCACAGCCTCTTATTTCAAATTTAGCATAAAAATTTGCCTTCAAGGTAATGTCAAATAACAGACTTCAGACTGCTTGGAATTAGGCTGATGATACTCAGTGAGAAGTACAAGGCAAAGGCTCAGTTCTGGCAGCGTTTAATTTTGTTACATTTCCCCATTCAAGTTTCATCTTTGAGAAACTCACAAAAATAGCAGCAGCAGCAAGATAATAAATAATAGCTATTTCACACAATTTTTTGGCTTAAAAACGCATCTCCCCTCCTTCTGCCTCACATCTTCTAAGTGCTGGGAAAAAGCCCTTAATTGAAGTATTTTTATGGAAAGAAAATCAACTTTTTTTCCCAATTATTGCTTTCCCCTCTTTTGTTTTCCTCCCCTTATGTAATTTGGCCTTGGTTTTAATCTTTTCTGGTCTCCTACTATTTCCATCTAGGTACACTTCTGGTTATACTGGAAATTCAAAGACATTCATCAATCCAGAAAAGGTGTCAAGTGAGTTTATGTTTTGCATCTGAAAGAACAAAAGCAACTTTGAACTATTCTGTGGAACTATAATGAGTCTTCTAACAAACTCATTTGGCCCTATGTCAGGTGTACACTTAGAAGTTTTCCTGAAAAAAGTATTTTTTTGTTACAAGTGTTATCTTTTTTACTGAAGTTACTGTGGACAAAACCATACCTCATTTATTTGACATAGCCACAGACACAGAGAGGTAAAGAAAGCATCCTACAGCAGAATGACAGTTTCCACATCTAACGGTAGCTGACTTATGCAGAAATGAAAGGTTACAAGCTTGCAAGCAATGACCACCTAGATCCCTCCTCATCCACACGGGGATCACAAGTGAAGTTTTACTTCACTCTGGACTTAAGACAGGGCAGAGGAGTGACAGTACACAAGCAGCACCCGAGTATAAATGAGTCTGTTGTTCTTACAGGAGGATGCAGCAACCTTTTGTCACTTGCGAGCAGAGCTCTTTCCAGAGCAGACTGCTCCTGCTATTTGAAGTTAGATCTCTGCTTTATTCCTTGCAGATACAGACCTGATATTTGTGCAATGACAATAAGTAATTTGGCTTCACACAAAAACTTCATGAAATTACTGGAAACATGTGACGCTGGCATTCAAAAGCAAGTGCTTCACATTACTGCTCTTTAGTTTCCACTTCATGACTGTAACTGTGTTGCATATTTATTTGGGAATCTGTACTGCTGCACAAAGGGAAAAAGCCTAGAGACCTGATCGCCTACTGTCATGGTTACGGTCATAAATGGCTTTATGGTCTTCAGGTGAGAAACTGGTCTGCAATGTGATCTGAGCCTCCTTGGAGAAGCTGCTAACTATTGGCAAGCCTTACCCAATAAAAACAGTCTCTTATTCTACATGAACTGCCATATTCTGGCCATTCTACTCACATTCAAAGGCATCTCACTTCAGCTGGTCTGTCCATGCAGCGGTCACAGCTACTCTACGCAGGCGTGGACCTTACTAAAGGCACGGTTACATGCAGTCTCCTCAGCTGGGAAGGCAGATTGCAGACATCACCATCCCGTAACTCAACCACTCTGTCCCCTCCTTCTCAGTCGTGACAGTCATTTCAGGAAACAGGTTTGCAGCATGGCTTTGTAAATATCTGCATCTTCCAAACTGAAAAAGAGGAATATCTGATTTAATCTCGAGGGACGGGGCCTGTACAAGTTCTGCCTAACTACTAACAGCACTTAGGATCAGCAGTTTCTAAAGACAAAATTGTGTTTATGTATGGCTGCACTATTCTAAAGAACAGACTAGTAGTTCTTCCTGATCTCCCCCCTCTAATTCCTTTGAGCACAACACATGTAAGGAAGTGCCTCCTCCCTGAATCAGCTCAGGAATTTTGAACTGATTTGGCTTTTCAAAACTTAATAAACATGTAAGAGAAAACCCGCTTCAGAAGGTATATGCAAACGTCCCTGTTCAGCAAGCTGAAATAGGATGAGACCCATGATTTAAGCAAATCATTGTCAAAATCACCATATAATTGCAGGAAGGTTTGGGCCCAGTGAAAGAGCATTTCCTGAGGTTAATTCCAAACAAGCTTGGAGCTTGTTCTTTGAGCAGTGCAATTAATGAGTCCTGGTTCACTGGGTACTTCTGTCCTTTGTCCCTTCATCTCCTCACCACAAAAACCTCTACGCCTGTGTCAAACGTAGATGAAATTAGTCAATGCCTGCAAAAGTCATTAAGAGGAGACTGACAAATGATGAGCCAGATAATATATTCGTGTAGGCTCACCTCCTCCAGAATCCAAGCTGAAAATGACCCATACAGCTTCTGCCCAGCCCAGCAATTATCATCGCTCACAGTAAATAGCAACACAATATAAACAACATAAACTCATTTGTATTCAAATATTACACTGGTGTTCCATACACAAGTATAAGTCATGTTGTTGGGGCTATAATAATTCCACGATTGATTTTCGTAACTATTCCTCTTACTGATACAAGATCTACTAATACCTGCATTGTTAAGCCTAATAAAGGAGATTATGCACAAAGAGGAAACAGTGACACAAGTTTTAGAATTAAACTACAGAAAAGTTCCTGTGTCTGGCCATCTCTAAATAACACAATGAAACTCTTGTCACAAGCGGCAAGTGGGTCTTCCCTTGTCTCATACCTAGGCATTGTATGAACAGCTAAGTGAGAAGGAGTCCCATGGCATTCTCACCCAGAAATTGTTCCCTCAGTGAAACTCCAACTAAAAAAAAACCACCACAAACAGTATTTTCCCTGAAGAATTTGCCCAACTCATCTGCAGGAAACATCTAGACCATGAGCACTGCAATACAAGTATGTTGGTAGGGAGTAGTTTTAATGATCCAGCTTGGCAGACCCACAAAAGCCTGAATGTATCTGAAAAAATACATTTGCTCCTAAGATATGATTCCACCTCCTGAATGGGAAACCACCCGTCTGCATTTCTTTTCTACTGGTCGTTGCTCAGAGGGCACGTTTCACAGGATTTGTTTTTAAAAAACCTGTATGTTCATACTCTTCCCTTTTAATGTGAATCTAATAACCCTCTTTTATGCATTGCTATGGAAATGGTTGTCATGAACAGAGAATCGTGAATTCAATAAGGGAGTACATATGAGCAGATGGCCACCAGTCTGTCCAGTCCTGTAATCATTACACAAGGAAATTTCTAAGATTTTTGCCACGGTTTTGCAGTTCTGGACCAAGTTGCTACAGCTGAAGTTGCTGAATGGTCCATTTATCAAGTGGTTGATTTAAAAGCACATTCCTAGCTCCAAGCTCCCGAGTTAAGGAAAATGTCCCCTTCTGCATACATTCCATAGGAAGACCGTGGGTTTTTGTTCTGCTCGACTTCAGCCACAAAGGGGGTATCGCTAATCACCTCCCTGCTGCTAACGTTAGCAGAAACTTCTGCCCAGGTACAAGTAAAGGCAAACCTTGGGGCTGTGCACAGTGCAGTTGGCCTTGGCCTCTCCTGCTCTAAGCCCCTGCCATGTGCTGCAATCAGGCCTGAGCCAAAGCCCTTTGACTAAAACAGAGCTTCCCCAGGCTTGCCTTAGGTGTTCGTGTCCTCCACCTGCCAAACAGAATGCAAACGAAATTCAATTCCCAGTACCAAGTAATGCTGCCCTAACACAGATCAGCCTGGGTGCACTCAGAATTAAAGCAAGTTGGGCCATGTGTCCTCTTCCAAGCCTCCTTTGTTGGCTTAGGTATTGTATTTCCCTTTTCATGTCACCCATGCAAGCTTTTATTCTGATGGCTTAAGTAAAGGCACGCCAGAATAAAGGGTCTAGTTACATGAACAGCTCACAGTGCCCAGACGGGAAGAGCCCTGAGTGCTCCAGAGGATGGAGGTGAAGAAATACTAAAGTTTACCAAAAGAAAGAGCACAAAGTGAGGAATGCTAATACGGACCATTTTCCCCTGTGCAAGAACTTATGTGTGTTTGCAGAAGGGGAGACAGTCTTTCCAGTGCAAGTGAGCAAAATGGGCAGCTCTAAGGGTAAGAAATTCAGCTACAGATCGGAAACCAACACTCGGAAGCACAGGTAATCTGCTCCCATTCCTCAGTACAGCCTCTGTGAGTAACAGCGTCCTTGGCACACAGGGGTTAGGAACACCAGGTGTGTTGCTCCAGCATCTACACCTCTCTCCACTCTGGTCCTTTTCCTCTTCCAGGAAAGAGCTGACAGGACAAAGATTATTAATCTTATTTTACAGATGGGGAAACTGAGGCAGCAGACAAGGAAGCTGAAAGGAAACCTGCTGCTCTGAGTAGCAATCTCTACGCCAGCCACTGGGCCTGGCAGTCTCACCTCCTCTCCTCCAGAAGGGTTTTGTGCATGGAAAATCATGAGCACGAACAAGAAGCACTCCTTGCAAGTCCCACGAGAGAGGATGCTTGGATTTTTCACTCTGAGATGATGGTGCAGTCCAAAGACACACAGCCAACCAGACCCAGCAGTCTTTGGAAGAAGCCTAACAAAGTTAATGAAGCCAGCTACATCTGTGATCTTCACCTGAGTCCCTCTGATCTCCCCGCCGTGCTGCAGGGCCAAGAGAGCCCTGTCTGTGGGGATGCTGTGCACCTCCGCCATGTCCTCGGGGGGGTGAGCCCCCCCCCCCCAGCCATCGAAGGGCAAGGCGCAGGAAAGCGGGCAGGCGTGTGTCGTGCCCTGCCCTGGTGCGGCTGGCCTCGCTCCCTGCTTCCAAACTAATGGGGGGAGCCCAAACCCAGCACCAAACCACTCTGGACTTGCAGCCATTACAAATGGAAACATCACTAGGTCAGACTACACGCTGACATCAAGGCCAGAGGTCTGTAAAGTTCAGCTTCTCTCTGTTTCCCTTATTACCCTTTGTTCAAAAATTCTTAGTAGTTAAGAATTAGCCTGAAAGAGGGAAGATTTAGACTAGATATTAAGAAGAAATTCTTCCCAGTGAGGGTGGTGAGGCCCTGGCAGGGGTTGCCCAGAGAAGCTGTGGGTGCCCCATCCCTGGGAGTGTTCAAGGCCAGGTTGGATGGGGCTGTGAGCAACCTGGTCTATGGGGCTTTGAGCAATCTGGTCTGGTGGAAGGGCTCCCTGCCCGTGGCAGGGGGTTGGAACTGGATGGGCTTTAAGGTCCCTTCCAACCAAACCATTCTATAATTCTATGATCATACATTTAAAATCCTAAACTTATAGCAACTGCAGTTGCTATTGCAAATGCAGTTTCTGCAGATTACAAGTTTCCATTTTTCCAAGGAAAACACAAGCTGATCAGTTCAGGAAAAGCAGATTTTTTTTCCCTTCTGAACTTTTAACTAACAGAGCAAAATACGCCACTGGATTTCCCTGCTGGACTTTGTTTTAATTGAGTAACAGATCAGGTCCTCATTCCTCTCATTGAACTCCATCAGCCATAATACACCCTTGAGGGCAACGTCCACAGCTGTGCACTGCTGACTCCCTCTGCAAGGTACAGCACGGGAACACACGATTTTGGGTACTTTATGACAGATGTGGTTCAGAGGGGGTAACAAGGAGGCAAGCAACGCTCATAAAGCAATGTACTGCTGTGGGAAAAGCTGGCTTCATATTGATCTGACTTGCACAGAAGTATTTCAGGTTGGTGTAAGCGAGACAGGGTAGTCTGAGTCGCATTCCCGCATCATTCTCATGCTATAGTTTGTTGGAAATTCATGTTAAATAAATAAATAGCAGCTGTTGGAGTTGATTTGGGACAAGAAAAGTGCAATTATTTTTTGAGGCAGAGAGGCTTGCTTATTAAAGCGTCCTCTCCAAGTCACATCTCCACACAGGCCCACGGAGACCAGGACATCCGCATCAGTTTGCTCCAACTCAGGATGGGCTGTTAAGTCTCCGGAAGCCTGAACAGGACTGGACTGGTAGAGGCATTGACAAAAACTGCTACACCTTTTTTTCTTTTAAGGAGCCAGACACCCGTGTTTACCCTGACCTCCTATGTTAAGGCAGTTGCCGATCATATCTTGCTAGCATGGTTTTGATCATCTCTCCAATTTCTGAGTCTCCGGCTCACATTACACCTCAGGTACGACATCTGATCCTACAATAAATTCCCTGCAGACAGACCCTCTGAGCTTTCACAGCATCACACACTAAGTTTACAGGGCTCCAGTTTGCCAGAGAACCCAGAGCAGGACTGTGAATACATGCTAGAGAGGCTGGGCAGCTGAGAGAGTAACTTGCCTCCAAAAGCTGCACTGAAGGAAACAAGTGGGTTCCTACTACGGGCGCCCCTAATCCCAAATGGGGCTTTAAGTGATGATCACAATAAAAATATGAGATAGCGCCTAACAGCTAGAAATACAAACACACACACAAGCACTGATGTAGAGATGCAAGATGGAAAAAAGCAACATGGAAAAATGTGGTTTCTTCAGGCTGAAGCGAGAGAAGCAGCTCTTGTCTTTCCTGTGCTAACAGTGCTGAGCTGAGCCTTACAGCGTGTCGCAGCTGAAGACCCACAGAGCAGCTCAGCCAGCACGCTTAACCACATTTTCTACCACACCTTCGGGCCGCAGCACACTGTCATTATATCTGGCATGCCTGAAATATCTCACTAAAGCCAGGATAAAGGAACCAAGGGACCTGTTTCTGACTTTGCTCACTCAAGCTAGTAACAGCTCTGCACGGTTTTGGGGGGGGCTGTTCTGGAGGGGTGAGGTCAGCCAGTCCCAAGCACGCAGGAAGACAACCCAGGGGGTAGCATCTCTCTCTGTAAGCAAGCCCAAGCATCTCTGCAGAACTGGACCATTACAGGGCAAGAAAGTGTCCAGGTCGATATGGTGCACACAGGGCCGTTCCTTAACTGGGTTCAGCCTGCGACATAGATGAGTCATATCTGCATACATGTGTGGGAGAGTGCAGGCAAGTGTACTGAGACACACAGGTACTACTGCTTAATTCCCTTGCAGACAGATTTCAGATTCAGAAGGAGAAAAAAACCTCAAACCCGGACAAATACAGAGTCCTTGGCCAGTGCAGAATCTACTGGGCTTGGGGAAGTAAAATCGCAAGAGAACATGTATGGTGACTTGTGTGCAACTTGAGAATTAGCCTTCAGCAGCGATGGGTACTCCAAACGCCTCGGGTAAGTTCCAGTGAGGTCAAGCCCACCTCCTGTACACATGCCTGCACTAAAACAAGAACACACGGCCTGCCTGCTCCATCACCCATGTTCTGAATGGCTCCTCACTTTACAACACTTTTCAAACATTTTGGAAAAATTTTGTGTTCTTCCCATTCATGGAGAAAGGTGCTGGGGATTTCAGAGCTCATTCTTTGCCCAGCCCAAGCCATGATTATTAACTTGTCTTATTCTCCCAAGACCCACACAACCACCTTGATGGAAGAGCATGAGTCTTTCTACAGCATGGGCCCTGTCATTTATATCAGGAGATAATGTCTTGCACTTTCCTCATTCCTTTCTCCTGAGTAATACCTTCCCCTGTAAATAGACAAGGGAGGGAGGGAAAAAAGGAAGCCAAGCAATTCCTCCACTGCCTCACAAAATGTTAGTATTCCCAGAGTATGTGCTTGGGGCTAGTTTGAGCCAAATCAAATGGTTTCACTCGACCAGACCCAAAGCCTTGTTTCAACCTGCAGCTGGGCCGTCACAGTGCCTTTTGATCTCCTTTCTGCAGGACATTCAGACCACTTGTAGCTGTCTGGCTACAGCACTGTAAGAAACACGGCCTGGCTGCATAGCTCGCCCCTCAGAGCAGAGGAAGGTCAGGCAGCACGGCAGCAACACTGCCGCATCTGTGTTAGTCCAGCATAAACAAAATGCTTTGGCATCTCCAAGTGGAACTTGTTGGTGCACAAAGCACCGTTCTCCTCCCATTTCTCCAAGTTTAAGACAGCACAAAAGCACAACTCATGGGGCCAAAATCATCTGCCCTCACCAGCCTTGCACTGACATGCAGAGGTATCATTCTTGACGCTGCCCATCTCTTTAGTCTCCACCTCTCCGCTACCATATTCCTTTTCCGTGGGCTGGCCTTACAGTGCTTGTTACTGCTCCACCTCAGATGTACTTGTCAGGTGGCTTCACCAAGACCCTACCAACCCTATTCCTGCTTTCCCTGCTTTTCAGTGGCATCCAGCCCTGGCTCAGAGTCTCGACACACTTCCTCCACACCCAGACTCACGGCAGTTCCTCAGTCTGAAACCAGGAGCCCATTTATATCCTGTTCTGTCCTCCCAGCAGGGCCTGCTCCTCTCACTCACCTCATTCCTGGAATACGCCTTAAGAAAACCCCAGGGATTTGCACACAGACACAATCACAGGGGAAACAAAGAACAAACGAACACCAGGACTCAGTACACTGCAAACTGCCCAGGTAAGCCCAAACTGCTCCAACATGAGCGCAGTTATCTACCTGTACTTCCCTGCCTCCCCAGCAGAGAAAATGAACTGCATAAAACATTGACAATACTTGTTATTAAGAGCTTTGGCCTCTCAGCAATTATGCTGTATATTTAGTTACTAACCAGTATCTGTTAAGCACTTACGCTGGAGACGAGTAGAGCTGCCAGACCTTGCTGTCTCACAGCGCTGAAATGTTACTGAGTTCGCAAGAGGTGACGGGACCAGATCCACAATTGCAGAGGAGCATTTTCAAAAGTCTTCAGCACGGGCCCAGCTCTGCCCTGTCGAGATCAGTGGGAAAATACCACAGTTAGCGACTTCAGGGTGTGCTCCAGGCTTTTGAAAATTAACCGTAGATTTCAGTAGGATTTCTTCTTCTGTCATCCGTGAAACTTGGACCAAACGATGTGGTTACGCTGCATCTGTATTTGGTCTTAAAGGATCCCGAACTATTTAAAGTCATTTGTGTTTCACTTTGAGGTGTGTTTGGGTGGGTAAGCAGCATGGACAAAGCCATACACCTAGGTCACCTTACTGTAAACAAAGATATCTTCATATCATGTGCAGCACGAAGTGAATGAGCGGGTAGGTACCTGCGCATACATATTCTGTGTTCTGTCCCCATTGGGCAGCCTGGAGAACGCTCACCTCACAGTGGATACTCCCCTGCGTCCTCACCCAAATGAAAACACACCCAAAAGCAAAATTCCAGGTCAAACAAAATGTTGTCTTGTACTCAGAACAAAATATTCTGTTTCTCTGAGAGATTTCTTCATTTTACAAGAAACGAAAAAAAAAACCTAAAGTTGAATTACTGGTTTTAGAATAAATAAAAGATTTTTGGATTGAAAAGGGTGAAATTAGACCTTTCTGCAACATTTCTTTCTTCCTGGACTAATTTCATGGATCTGCTCGACAGCCATTCTGCTCAGCAGAAAGAAAAGCAGTATGCTCCCTGAAATACCTCCGACCTGTAATCACGGGCAGATTAGCAGCTAGGCACTTTACCAATAACCCCATTTGCTCATCCTAGGGCAGAATTTCCCCTGCAGAGTCCCCCCATGTGAGACCATATGCCAATCAAAGAAGAGCACTTCAAGTATTAAACTGGGTTTCTTTGCCTCTAAAACAAACACACAACCCTTCAGATCACACCCACTGTTTCGCATACCTGAACCTCCTCACGTGAACTGTGGTATCTCCCGCAGCTGCGTGTGTTAGCAGCAGGGAGGTCACTCGGGGTCCTCGCTGCTAACCCATGTGCTGCACATCACGCTGGCTGTACATGGTACAGGGCTCACGGCAGGCAGGTAAGGAAGACCAGCAAAGACCAGAGCAAAGCATCCCTTTGTTGACAGCGACGGTTGCCATTTTGCAAACTCCTAAAAAGAGCCCTCACTCTGAGAAGTTCCCCCATCTAAGGGCAGAGGTCAGCGACAAAGGAATGGCAATAACCATATACAGATTACACACGCAAAAACAAGCTCCTGATCACGTGGTCTTAGTCAGGCCATGGTTCCTCACTGCCCAGCCAGAAGCTGGTAAGTGCCACATCAGACTAAACTTCTTAATTTTGCTCCATGTCCCACCAATTAGAAAAGGAGAGAAATCCCAAATCGTACCTTTAATATTGTACAGCAAAGGAAAAACAAAACAAGAAGCCCTCAAGCCATTCCCTCTCCACCACAGGCTTTCCAGAGTGGTTCTCAACCACCTCGTAGATCCCTCTACCTTCAACATCCAAACAGCTCCTCTTAAAGCAAAATCCATTCCGAAAGGCACCCTGGATCTCAGACATACTGCAATACGAGAGTGGAGAGAGAGGTTTTGGTTTGTTATTTACACTAAAAGACTGTGAAGAACGAGAAGGGCAAAGCCATCTCTATGTTTGCTAACTGAGGCAAAGTGACAGCCAGAGCAGTGGGCAGGTCAGATCTGCATGCAGGACACAGTAGGTCTCACAAATTACCAGAGTTTCCCTAGTTTGTTCCTCCTCTGCTGCTGGGAAATGGTATCCAGGTAGATTGTGAGGCCTCTGGATATTTGCCCAGGATTTCTAGATGTCCTACAGGTGAGTCAGGGCATTAGACCTCCAGAAATCACAGCCATGTCTGCAACATATGTACAAACCACCAGCCAGACTATCCATTTCTGAGTCACGGTGAGAGACAGTATCTGTTTTATTTATTTGGCTCTCATTTGGGTGCTATGCTCTTTAAAAGAGGCAGACTGCTTAAAGGACTGGCTAGACCCCAAAGATAAGGAAGAGGGGTTTTGCTTTTCCTGTGGGGCAGAAGGGACTGTGCAGTTTAGTGCAATCCAGAGCCACTGGGTTGGCAGAAAGCAACTGCAAGGACAGAAGGTGTCTGTGCTTAGGGGGCAGGTGTTACAGCCACTAACAGCTCTTCTTTTCAACTTGCCCTTTGTACTTTTGGTTCTACTCGAGAAGTTAATTATTCTAGTTCATGTTCTAATACAACCAGCTTTGGAGTTTTAAAGCCTTGCTGGTCTTCTTTGGAGAGCTGGTGATACAGAGAAGGCCTAGGCAGAGCCACCTCAAAGCTCTGGTTAACTTGGGATCCTGCCACAGCTGTAGAAAGTCTACACACGCCTATACAGAACATTTGGAGATGTCTTGCTTTTGCTGCGCTGCCGAGACCCAGGGTATCCCAGAGGGACACACAGGGGCCGTCACTTCCCGTGTCTGTACAGCACGCTTCAAACTCAGGAGTTGGTCTCAAACCAGCAGCAACTTCAAGTATTTCGACATCTCTCTTCCTCCTCTGAAGGGACATTTCAGGCAAACACAGGCTCCCAGGCCTTGGACCACCTGCTCCGGCGCTGGGGAGGGGACGGAGGGAGCAGGAAGATGGGCTGCGGAATAGCAGGCACAGAGGGGCGGGAGGGGGAAGCAGAGCTTGCTGGAGCTGGCTTTTAACAGCTGTGTTGAGAATGGCTTGGGATGGGAATGGCTGTTTGACCAAACTACCTCCAGCACGACCCTGACTAATGGCGTTGCACTTCAGCAATGCGTGTAGTGGCACTCCTTTCCACACAGACAGTATTTGCATAGTAATAACAATTCAACAGCCTCAGCTGTGACTGTTGCTGGATCAATACAGGTAGCTGACCCCTCCCAGCCATCACCCACAGGAAACAGGGTATGTCACAGCCTTTCCAAGGCAAACCCCTTCTCCCAGAGAAAGAGAGAAACTTCTGCAGCACTCCTCTCAGTCTCTTTCCTGCCTTGAGTAAGCTGGGCCTTACAAAGTCTGTACCTGTTATAATACAGCACGTGTTGGCAAACATCCTGTCACCCCTCCAGAACCAGCCAACCTGTGAAACACACCTGACACCCAAACAACACTAATTTGCTTACAATGATCCAAGCATTGCAAATCATTTGATAGCAGCACTGGCCACTGTTCCTGCTTGACTTAATTTTCTAAGTAGCTTGGGATACAAAAGGAGTTAGGCACTATCCTCCCTTCAGTGCCAGCAACGCAG
>NW_009608922.1:63649-82400 GCF_000690535.1 Cariama cristata
AACCCTTCGGAGTATCCAGCGTTGGGGGCACTGGAAAATTTTACCGCCGTGCTTCCCCTCCATAGTTAATTCACTGATGAAAACAAAAGATGGGATTTCTGTCCTTCTTCCTTCGGAAGCAAGCTAGATCCAAGACAAGGACACCAATCCACCTTTTGTGTAGGTCTGCTGGTTGATGTCTTGTCGTGCCTCGATCTCCCCAGATGGATGCAGAGGAGTCCTTGGCTGCACAGCACTTTACCAGGTGCTTGCAGAGTGCAGGGACCAAAAGCCCCAGGATCCTGCCTCTAACGGTGCCTGAAAGGAAGAGGAGTGGGACAGTGCAAGTACAGAGCACGAGGCCAAAGAGCCTACGCCATTCAAGTTCTGCCATCGTGTGTCTCAGGGTCATCTTCAGAGGGAGGCTGTACTTTAATCTTCTAGGTCAGCACCTTTCACTGAAGTTCTCCTTTCACTGGCTCTTTGATTTTAAATCCATTTATATTCCAACTCAATCTGTACTAAAAATAGGATTCCTTACTAAGAATGGCACTGGCATTACTCACTTTCTGCTACGTTCTCGACTCATGCTACGTTGCCTCACCTCTGGCTGGAGGAGTGTGCTGCAGTAATCATCCACAACTATGTGCTTCTGTGAGCAGGTTTTGAACCTTTGCCATTCTTTGGGAGCTCCCACTGTTTTTTCTTTCATGTGTTAATACAGTTCAGTGGCTTATCTCCTTTCACATCCTTGGGGCACACCTCTTCGCAGACTGTATACTGACAACCCAACCAAGTGAGAAAAACACACAGGAGATACAGCCATCCCCCCTCCTCCTCCTTGCAATTCAGGCCAATCTGCAGTTTTCAGCTGAAAGGGATGCTGTTCTTTCTTGCATTCAGGAAGAAACAATTTGCTCTCCCTGGAAGCTACTGCATCCTTTGGCTTTGACCCTCAGCTGCTCCACTCAAACTGCTCATCAATTACTAGCATGGAGGCTTTCGGGCTTTCCTAGTGGGAGGTAGAGGTACACTTTTCCAGCTCAGTTTCATCAGATGCTAAGCATTTCTGCAGGGTATTGCTCCTCCTCAACATGCCTGGAAACCAAAGGGTGTGGGAGGTGGGACATACCTCTGGCCAGGTCTAGCTGGGTAGTTAAAGGAATCCTGTACAGGATTTTGTTTTCTTTTTTCAGCATTCTTTTGAGTTTTGCACACCACTTTCCAATGCAGGAACGTGTTTCCTCCTGCTATCCATGTCAGAGGTGCAGCCAGTGCCAGAGCTGACTGTCATTTATTTGCTCTGATAAGGGGTTAAATATGCACAGGTAAACCTGGGCGTATGTTCGTAATGCAGGTGGCAGTGATACTTTAAAGGAGGCACCTTTCTTTGTTCCCTTAATGATTCACTCATTGGGAGTGTGGGAATTAACCTATATAAATTTTTGCTACTAAGTAGATACACCTAGATCCTGAAATAGTGGATGGGTGAGAACCAGTTATAGAGACTCTGCATATTGTCCTGGTAGCACAGAAAGAAACAAACCCACAATGGTAGGCTGGGAATAAATGACGGCATGGCATTTCTCAGGGCAAATTCTCTCTACCTCCTGTTTTCCGGTGACTCAACAAAAATCCTACGGGGCAGCAGCAGACACCTGCAAGAAAGGCCTGACTTGACCGAGACCTTCAACCGGGCCCTCTCTTCTGGGGGCTAAACTCCGACAGCTGGAACTGCGCACGGGTGTAGCCGATACAGCTTAGACTCAGCAGTGAGCACAGGCAGCCATATTTTGGTTGCACCAGCACTGGGAGGCAGGTGTGAGATTGCATCAGGAAGGCAATATGAACAGGGAGGCTGGCTTTCCAAGCCTGGCTCAGTGCCCCCTTTGTAAGCTGTAGCTTACACCTTGTCAGCTGGGAGGTGGAGAGGAAACAGATTTGTATTTAGGGCACCTCACTAACGGAGAATTTGTCCCCCTCCCGCCTAGCTAGAGGAAGAAAGAAACCTTCCTGGGAGGCTGTGCAGAGTAGGCTGAAATTTCCAGACTAACTCCTGTGCTCCTACTATTTTCTGATTTTGTTAGAAGAACATTTAAGGCTCAATTAACAAGAGCTGATCAGCCTAAAATTCTTTACAGAGGACAGATCAATCCTTGTTTATCCACTGGAAGTTATAAATTACATTAGCATCTGAGGAGCTGTGCAGGCTGATGGAAGCATGAGGCAATGGTCAATGCCCTGTTGCTGGTTTCCTACAGCTTGGAAGGAGGTCACACAGCGCTATTGTGGCTAGTGTGATAAGGTCTTGGTTGCTTAATATCTTCAAGGTAGGCTCCATAGGGTGAGGTAACACCCTAGACAATGCAAAAGCTGCCCGCATCTCGCCGGCAACTCCAGCCAACCTCCCCCTCGCAGCAATAGCCAAGAGCACACCGCTTCGGACAAAATGCGGGGAAGAGCTTAGAGAGCACAGGTCTGAAGGAGACAGCAAAGAGGTCCAGGAGAGGCACTACCATCACCTGCAGTTGGGCCAGGACATCAGAGCGGTGCTAATACACTAACGGGACCCTTAATGGTCACAAGTGAATCACAAAAGTTAGAAATGCCACGCAGAGCTGAGTCTCACATGAGCTCCTGCAACTGTCAGGTCTTCACCCCCTGCGCCAGGGATGAATTCCCCACTTAGCTGTGCTGATACTCCCAGAAGGCACAGTACATTCCACAGGTCTGACAAAGGGTGGTGAGAAAAGGATGCTTAAAGGTGTGAAGCACCATCAATCTCAGCTTCCTAAGGAAGGGAAAGCAGAGGGCTGGGGTTCCTGGTGAAACACAGTGCAACTCACAGCTCAGAAGGGCACATGTATTGGGGGGAACAGCTATTCATACGCACAGTGGTACCATGCTGCCGACAGGACAGGGACTACAGCAAGGAGAAAGAAGTGCTACCAGGAGGCCATAGTCCAGGCAGGATGAACCCTTCTTGGCAGCGCAGCACAGAGAAAAAAAACCACCTCCAGTGGCTCTCTCCTGCCCAGTGCCCTGTCATTTTGCTTGGTGGCCCCAGTCACATCGGCCAGGCCTCCGAGCTGCAATTAGGCACGTAAGCCACAGTAGTGTACCTGGGCTGCGAGCGAGTGTCCTCTGGGAGCCCAGGCAGACACACCACACCAGGTCACAGCAGAAGGTGTGTGGGCACAGCAACCCAATGCAAGCCACTCTCTTGTGTGGCATATCCTGTTTCTCCCCAAGACGTGTACAAGGTCTCCAGCTTAGCCACGCTTGTGGGTGATACCACCTGTTTAATCAACGTTCTCTGTGCCACAAAGTCATCCCAGATGCTTTGCATTGGAGACAGCTTTCCCAATAGTCATTAGCAAGGGGGGGGAGGTGAAGAAGCAATTGTCAGGCTTCTTTTCCAATAGTAATTAGCAAGGTAGAGGGGTGAAGAAGCAATTGTCAGGCTTCTTTTTGCATAGGTCGTGGCATTAGTAGCAAACTGTCTCCCCAACCCCTGCTTCCTCCTCCCCTGGTAACTGTGAGCCTCTCCCTACACTTCACTTTGGGAGCTACTGCATAGGAATATTTCATAAACAGGCCTGAGGGTTTGTCTGCTGCCTGTCCTACTTCCTTCAGCGCACCTGAGATCAGCTGGGCTGGAATGTCTGCCCGTATCACGCTCCCATGCCGCCTGGATGGGAGATGGAAACTTACCTACTGAGGTCGAAGACAGCTTCTCACTCATGGTCTCAGTCTCCCAGCCTAAGCCACATTACAGTTGGCAGGCGGGCCTCCCAAATCATGATGTCGACCCTAAAAATCAAGAGAGCAAATAAAGTAAGTCTTGTTATTTTCAAAAGCCTTCAGGGTAGCATTTAGGTCATACACTGAAGTTCATCCCTTCTGGTCCTAAGGGGCCATAAATGACCTTCCTGAAAACAGGTATGTGAAACTTTAGGTTCTCAGGCCATGCCTCCATGCCAGGAGGCAGTCCTTTGTGCAATACACCATTAAGCATCTCCAGGGACTAGGCCCCCGAAGGGACTTTCTCATCTAGTCCTCCACAGTACCAGGCAACTGTAGATACTTAGATGTGATGTGCACGCGTACAAATACATGTACAAAGTACTTTAAGCTCCTCCAAAGCTTCATATTGAAACACTGTTAATACAAAAGACCAGAAACTACAACTGTTTCCTCCTTGAAGCACCATCGCTGAGGGAAAGGTTCACAGTGAAGTCACAAGTGTTGATAACCCTGCACAAAGCAGTCAGTCCGAGACATCCCTGCTGAAAGGCTAGAGTGCTTTCCATAAAGTTATCTGTATCATCAGCTCTAAATCAGCACAGACCAATTGATTTCATCTTCCACTAAACAAGGGCAAGGCTCGTCCTTGTTTTGGTAGATGTTCATCTGTGATAGTTCTGTAGCCATGACGGTGAAAGACAGTATGGCTTGGTAGCACTTTTGGTGCTGTTTCACTTATCATTTCACTCAGTCACTGGGCTTGGAGACCAGGGAAGGGTTAATCCCTTCCCTGCTTTTGCCAGGCAACAGCTGTTCCACTTTCAGGATCCCTGGATCACCCAGGTTTTGGTGAGGTAAGTGGATGTCCTTGCAGGAGCTCCTGTGGGAGGAGCTTTTGGAAAACCAGTCAGGACTGGTCCCACCAGCCCCAGGAGCATTCCTGATCCCATGCTGATGCAACTGGATCCGATCTCCTGGCAGACCAGCTGGGTGCTTTCCAAAGAGCTTCCTCCAGACGCTGAGCCCAGACCGGGGATGGCTGTGATGAAACTTGAACAAGGGGACAAAAGGCTTTCGGCCTTCATTAAAGTTGGGAACACTTGATGAAGATAATGCTTGTTATTAATTGGCTCCTCCCAAGAAAACACGAGCTGCCTTGTTTCACTGCAAGTTTACCACTCTTTGGAGCATCTCCCCAGCACTAGGGAGACCATGGGTGTTGAATCAGGGTGCTGAAATTGGGATGTATGAGTGGGATTCATTTAGAGACTGTTGTGCAACGTCAGTGTGAGATGGTAAAGCACAGAGTTATTTCAGTGGCAACACTCATCCTACTCCTGCTCGGGATTCAGTGTTGAACTGCTTTACGTGACACGCTCTGCAGCAGAGCATGGACTTAAACGCACCCTGGACGTGAAATAGCTGAATGGTGAGCACAGCTTAAGTACACTCCAGAACCAGGTAAAACCAGAAACACGGTTTTAACAGAGAGAAGGATGCAAATTCAAACCATGTGTTTAAACTATATTGCGGATGTATCGGGAAGGCCTCAGTTACTTAAGCATGTCTTCTGAACAAAAGCAGCTACTAGCACAAGCCAAGATAATCTCAACAAAGAGAATTATGAAATGTTTAATCATGTCTTAAAGCAGAATTTTTCAGATCCCAGCAAAAGGATGGGAATCTCCTGAACACTACTGTTTTCCTTGAGCTCCCACTAAATCATTGACAAAACTCATGCTGATGCTACCGGGACCGAGATTAGACAGCGCGGATGGCTAACACACTCCCCACCACCACCGTTCACCCCCCCTTCCCAACTTTTCTTGCGATATTTTTGCTAACAGACACACGTTGTTGAGTCTTGCACTGCTTGCTCAGTAGCATTGCAGTAAGTGATTTCTTATGTAAATCATGCCAGCCCACAGAAAAACCAGTTCAATTCCATTCTGCACTGCTGGGATGGACATAGAACAGAGAAGTGCTAACGATCTTTTTTTTTCTCTTTTCTTTTTTTTAAAAACAGAAAACCAAAGACCATGCATAAAAGCAGTCACTGCATATCTTCCACTGCAAGCAGAATTACACTCGCACCTGCAGAGACTACCCCAAATAGAAAATTCCCCCTGCTATCTATTTGCAAGTGCCACCACCAAGCTTGTATGTGCAACAGCAGTTTCTGTGCACCTAATTAGAGGTTTGAAACCGCGGAGCATTTTTGTCCATGGACCTCATGTTTTCTTTCAAATCTTAACTTCAACTTTCAAAGGCATGGCTATGTAGCTAACGGCAACATATGTTTTCTGCGTGGTGTCTCATAAAGTCCATATATGTGACTGAGAAAATAAGTGTGCAGCCATGCTAAGGGGATCCTTTTCTTCTTATTGCTGCTGCTAATGCAAGTTTCCCACAGGCCTGGAAATGGTTTCTGTTGTTATCCACGTCCCAGCGTGCATCACTGTCAGTATCCCGTAAAGCCTCTCCCCCACTGCAGACAGGTAAGAGGTGCTTACTGCTGAGCCTACAAAAGGCACTGAAGCGCTGGCACTATGGTATGCGCTCACATAGCACAGGGGCCCTTCCTTACTATGCCTTAATATTCCTTGCTATGCCTTTCCTTAATATTTGCAGTGGTATGAGAGAGGTATTGATAGAATTTAGCACTTTAAGGGCTCCTTCATAGGTGATAACAGTGCTCATGGGAATTACCCTAGGTAAGTCTTAAAAACTGAAAGGGAAGCTACTACTTTTCCACAGCAGGGATATTTGCTGGGGAGTTGTAACGTAAAATCCTGTACTTATTCTGGTCCATTTGGCTCTACTCTGCTACTCTATCCTTCCACCTCAGTCCCCCTTCCAGCTGAAATCCCAACTGCTGCTGCCTTTTTCAGGCAATATGCTAGCGCTTGTGTAGAACATCTAAACAGGATTAAGACACATCACTACTGTTCATGGTCTTCAAAAGCTTCCATCGTAAATGAGAGGGACTAAAACCTGACAGGACATTTGTTGCCCTAAGCCCTGGTTTGCTTTTGCTCTTTTCTGCTCCACCCAAGAGGTGTCTGCCTTTCATCCCTGACGGTAATCATCTCCGGGCACAGGACAGGAAAGTGCCTTTTAACTGGAAGGAGCCAGATCCACAGGAGGCAGATATGGCATGAAAGCAATGCAGACAGATACCAACGGGAGCCACGCTAACTCTGTGCCTATGGAAATTACATTTGAAAATTTCATCTGCAACTCTTTCTACCTGCATTTTCTGTGTGCACCTTTAATCATGCCTGAACATAAACCACACTGCTTAGAAATGTGAGGGCAAAGGATGCAAGAGGAAGGGAAGTCTTGTGGCTAAAACTTGGGACAGCTATCAGGTCCAGTTCTTGTTCGACCACCAGTGATTCACCTTACCACCCCAACAGTGAAGTAAGGCAGGCAATGCAGATCTGACAGCACATCATAAGATCTGGATTGTTTCTGAGGTGCTCAGACCCTACACTGACAGGAACTGCGGACACTCCAGTAGAGACCTTTTAAAATATATTCATTGCTTTAGACACCTAAAAGTCATTTCTGTTTCCACTCTTTTTTAACTAGTTACCTGCAGTGCTGGAGAGATTTCCTTTCCTAAGTAAAAAGAACGTAACTGATGCTAAAACATGAACCTCCTTACCTTCTGGAAAACTAGCAGGTTCCAAGCACCACCCACGAACTAATTCAGTCTGTAGGAGGCTGCAGTCTGATAGCCAAATACAAATTCATTGCCAGCTGTGTAAGGAAAACCACAGTCAAAGAAGGAAGCTATTTTCCAAGGTCTAGACCAAAGCGTCGGTAGGCAAGAATCCAAAGGCAGTCAGAAGTAATGACGGTGTTATCTGACTGAGCGTGCATAGCATTGGAACGAGGGTATGACATCTAGGTTAAGACATATTGGAAATGCTGGGTTAGATCAGACTCTCAGGCTATTTAGCTTTGCTTTTTGTCCCAAAATGCAAAGAGAACAGGCTGCATTATTTCAGTCAAAAAATGTTGAGCTGAGAAGTGGAATTTTTCTGAATTATATGCAAAAAGATATGTCTTTTTGACACAAAAAGGGTATGAATGAAAATTTGTTTTTTCTCAAGGAAAACTGCTATTCTCCTTACTAGGAAAATGTATTTTGAAAGCATTTCTTTACCTTGGACTTAAGATGACCCACCTCACAGGTCTCCTTTGGTTAAAAAAGGCACAAATCCTGCTTCTTTGGCTTTGGGCCTAGATCCGCAGTAAGCAAATAGCCGTTTCCCTCTGACATTCACAGGCGGAGCTGTCTCAACCCAGCAAACTCACGAGTCATAGGCAAAGCCAGACCTGCAGTAAAGGAGGATTACTCGCTCAAGGAAGGTGTAACCAGCAGAGGAACGACAGGTATGTACAGCTTTGTTCATAAAATGAGAAGGAATCAAGGTTTGCTCATGAAAGGCTGTCTGACCCTTCTGTCCACTGATCTATCTCATGTGAACAGACTCCAACACCGACACTGACAACTAGCCCTTGCTCCTCGAGCACGCTCACTCACTGCATTCAGTTGTCACCAAGAACGCGCAACCATCGCTTCTTATCAAAGATAACGCCCCAAGAGCCAAGTGACTGCAGGATTGTTCACTGAAACAAGACATACTGTTAGCACATTGAGAAAACCTCTTCAAAAAGAGGCAAGCATTTGTTGCAGTTAACAACCTTGCTTTCAGATATGTTTGCCCAGGTAGTTTACTGAAGTAAGAGCAGCACTAACAGGCTAGGTAAGTATACTGATATAAAAACTGCTCAAAGTTATTTTAAGAACTCAAAACTTTATACCAGTTACTGGAAATGGCATCAAACAACTCAAAGGCGGATTTAGGCAAACCACTGCACAACATCTACTTGCGGCCACTGCCGGTACAAACACCTTCACAGATGTCTGTGTATACCTGGATTTACCAAGGAAAAGAAAACATCTTAAACTTGTACCTTTTCATTGCCATAGAGAACTGGCCTTCCTGTAATATCCAGCAGGCCAAGACTCAAAGTAACATCTGCTAGTGCTCGGAGGGAAAAGGGGCATACTGGGAGGAGGGAAGCAAAGTGCAGAAGTAGACAGGAAGCTACTCTGGTCATAGACAACTGCAAACCACTCAAAAGCACCATAAATACACAACAGAGGAAAACACCGTGAAGAGCTGTTGTTTTTTCTACAAAATGCAATAATGATGGAGAATGAAACGTTCGGGAAAGAAGAAGGAATTGTGCAAGCAGACATGACCCTCACATTACCAGAATTCCTGGATGCTGATCTGGGTATCGAAAATACCTTGCAAAATCAGCTGTGTGTGCAGAAAACTGTGCAAGAACATCAGGTTACTCTTTCAGGTCTCAGCTGAGGCAGCTATAAGTGACAAGGACACAGAAGCTCTCCTGTCAAAGTAACATTGCCACTGGAAGGTCAAGAAAAATCTGGAGGCATAGTTTATTACTAAGATGTGGGACCAGAAACCCAGGCATGCTTAGTGGAACTAAGGTAACTCCATGATGAGGGGAGCAGGTTAAATGCCAGAGGATGTATATATCCTGAAAAGCAGACCTAGCTGTGCAGGATCAACAATAAAAATTATCTTTGGTCTTGCCCTGCAGCAGATCAGATTTGCTTGTCACATAAGTGTAGCATCCTCAGACAGCAAGAGACTTCCAGACATATAGTTCCACTCATCGGTTGTGGGGATTTTTTTTAAAGCAACCAACCCACTGGACATGGTAGGTCTCGGTGCTTTTGCATCAAATTTACATCAGGAAGCTGGTAGCAAGCTGTTCTTAGTCAGGGCTGTAGCTCAAGTGAAAAGAAAACAAAACATTACTGCTTGTTAGAAGTTTTAATCGGTTAAAAATATAAAGGATTTTTTTTTTTTCTAAATGCAAAGTTGTACATCAGTTCTGAACTTACAATTCTGTATGTCATTCCTGGACAGGGAGATTTGCCCTCAAGTCCCTGTACTAAATTTTTCAAAAAGGAATTCCTCCAGCAAACACAGAAAACATTTTACAGTGCTTGACAAGCCACCACAGGGAACACGGGAAGTTCCCTGCCTAGCACAAGACAGCAGCCATCTCTTGGGCACAGAAATGTTCTGCTAGCAAGCACTGCAGCAATGCTGGCTGTGACTGACCTATAGCAAAAGCCTCTTGATGAAGGAGTTGCTGGCTGCCCTACCTCTCAGAAATCCTGGCTGTAACCTAAATCTGTAGAGAGGAACAAGCCGCCTATGAAGCCTGCCCTCCACAATTTCCAAACTTCCAGCTAAGCAGACTCAGCTGATTATTGATACAAGTTCTAATCCAAGCCAGGACAGTTCTCAGCTGACATCCAAATTTTCAGGAGTCCAGCCTCCCAGAAATAGTTCAGTTGGGACCCTCCAGTTCCTAACTGCCAACTCCTGGAAGATACTCCCCAGTCCACTCAGTAATCAGAGCATGAAAACTACACAACAGATGGAATTTACAAGTTACATTAGCAGCTTCATTCCTGTTAGGCTTTCAGGCTGGGAAGGGATGAGGGAAAACAGCTCAGTTACCTATGCTAGCATTGGTCTAGCCTATCACATAGAAAACCTGGTATTTACTCCAGAAAGTAGACCAGAGATAGAAAATTTTCTAGAAGAGTCTCAAGGCTTTCAAATGGGAGTTACAATCCATCCTCAGTCTCACTAGGCTATGGCTCCGTTACCACCGAGACTGAGCTTGTTTACTCCAAAGCAAAAAGCTTGGCATGACCAACAGAAACAGCCTTTCTTGCCAGAGCTCTAATAGCAAATGTCTGTGGAAAAGCCGCTTGAAGAAGTACTGTTTACTTTGGTAATGAAGCAAGTTGCCTGGAATGAAGTCTTGCAATCTTCCCAAGAGATGTTGCAATACATTTACCTGTACCTCAGCTACATACCATACGGGCTGCTCTGAGTCTGAGAACTCCTTGGCTAACTCAGGAGGCCAAGGCAAATATATCTCAGCTACACCGGACAGGACTATGCTCTACTCCGACACTGGGTACACAACATGGGTCCTAATTGAAACTGGTTTGGGGGTTTGGTCTTTTTTTTTTTCCCCTTCTCCACTTCAAGCTAAGCCACAGCCAGCAACACATCTTGAAGACGCTTTTGAGAAACAGGCCTCAAAACAAGGTTCTTTGTCATCTTCTTTATAACTGTGTCTTTAAAGCCAAACTCATCCCTTTTATACTAATTTTTTCAGGCAACTCTGAACTGAGACCCCAGCTCACTGCTAGAAGTGTTTAGAGGGAACATCAGCAAACAGCTGGACCAATAGCTACCTGGGGAGGAAAAGAAATTCAAGGCAGACTGTGGAGGCCAAGGCATCCTTTCTGTTTAGGGAGTCACTGGCCTGAGGCTATTCTGCTTTTCCTCATTTAAAACAGTTTCAAGCCGCTGTCCAAGTTCTCCCTGACCGCATGGAGATGAAAGGCTCTCTCTCCCCTCTTCAAGTATTCCCAGCTCAGGAGTCCAGCGCAAAGGGCTACTCATTTGCTCAAACTTCAGCTTGAGATCTCACTTCCAACGAGGTGGCTCACTTAGCCCCTCCCTAACCCAGTAACTAAAAGACTGCTTTGTAGTTGAATTAAAAAGACTTCCTACTGAAACAGGTACTCGCATTTGCACATTTTGTTTACAAACAACTTACAGTCTTGTGAGAGCACCAAGCTCATTTCACACAGGCCTGCAGTTCTTCACAGCTGCACTTTGTGCTCTCAAGTGTTGAAATTCCTACTTTGAGGAAAAACCAAGCTCTAATTTCAAGTGTTTACATGTACTTCCAAGAGCAAGAAAAAAATGTTATCATGATTAGGTTATGTAAAAAGTTTAATTATAAAATAAATAAGTTTGTTATGGAAACATTAAATATTAAATACAGTAATAAATATTTACACATTTACAGATACAACTTGACAATTAATGGTGTTTCTCTGCTACCAGAAGAATTCTGCTCTGTTTATACAGAACACATTCACTCTTCCAAGAAGAAACTGAACTCAAATATTACTCTGTGCTCAAGACTGCACGGACAGTTCAAGAAACCAAGGACACTTGGGTCAGAAAAGTTTGAGGTAAGTTCTTTGCACCAGAAGGCAGAGCACAAGAGACCACTGCTTGCAGAGTGTCAGTGCATGAAATTAATTCTTCAGAGGAACAGGTTCTTGGTCAAGTTTAACTGACTGGATCTGATGTCAAGCATTTTATACTTTAAGTGCTGCTCAAAGCAGCATCAAGTATCTGGGTAAGAGAAGTAGCTTTGTGTTTACAACAGACAGGTTCAGGCTTATCAGCTTGTTTGAGCATGGATCTTTTCCTTCAGATACAGAGCTTCGGATCTTGCATTTACTGTCTCAGCATCCTGAGGAGACTAATTTTAACTTGGGCTAGCACACACACAAATGGATAGCTCCACTCACACAACGAGTCCTACTGAATTCAGAGGGATTACTTTCCACACACACAGTAACAGAACTGAGGTGTGGCTGACAAAGATCTGTCACCAACACCCTGCAAGTCAGAACTAGAGATGAGGTTCTCTGAAGCTGATATCAACAGGGAGCACAGTGACAGCAGAATTAGGTTTTTCATCCACTGAGGTCTAGGGACAGAAGCCATCCAGAGCTCTTCCCTTTCACTTTGGGAGAAGGGAATTTTCTCCCCTCCATCCATTCCCAAAAGCTGGAACAAGCGCTCTCCCTTTGAGTTAGAGTTGCCAAAGGAGACTTGCGAACAGAAGAAAGTCCATCCACACAGCAGCTGAGACTGGAGCTCCAGCACTGATAGAGAGGGCTCAGTAGCAGTAGTCTCTAGCAGGTCCTCTACCCCACAGTGGCAGCTCCTTCCACACCATTGTGCCAAGATGTAGTGGTAACTGTCCTCCCCAGCAAGCAATTCAGCAGCAAGTGGCATGTTGACATCTCCTTGCAGCAGCCTCCGTCTTGATGAATCAGGGCTTAGTGGCAACAGCTCCAGCCCACAGTGTCCAGTGGATGTGTCAGGTAACCAGAGGTACCCTGCAGCTTGGCAGTGGCCACATCAGAATTGTTCTGTAAGGGGCAGACCAGGCACGTTAATCACCACCCAAGACATGAGCACTCTGTGCCAGAACCACAGCAACCCTACATCTGAGGCAGGTAGGGTAAGGATGCGCACACACCTGAGGACACTCCGCTAGATACTCTTCAGCTTCAAGTAAGCCTTGATCAAAACCCTCCAACTGTCACTGGACAAGGTCTGTAGCTGACATGTGGCAAAGCAAAACTTTGAGTTCTGCCAGAACTTCTCAGGACTATCCTTTACAGTTTCCTCCTTCAGCTTACAGCATAACTCCTATTCAATAAGGGTCCTCGAGTCTGCTGTTAGGTACACTTTTGCTCAGAAGAGACCAACTTGCTTACTCATTAAAATCCACTAGATTTCTCCCAGGAGTGATCCATCTAGGCCAAGGAGCTTTAGCACTCAGTTGCTATGACAGTATGCAACTTGACTGAGAGGTTGCCTATGGTCCTCACAGAATTGGCAGCTTTCTCTTGGTCTACAGCCTCTAAGCACCAGAATCTGCCTGATGCCTTATAAAGATGCCATGAAAGTGCTCAGTACTTCTCTCATGAGAGCTGATTATTCACTTGGCTGCTGCACCATCTTTCATGATGGAAGTCTACCATGGTTTCTTCTACTAAATCTGCCTCTGTCCAGATATTTAGGGATTTTTTTTTCTTCACAAGTCCACTTATCTCAGTACAGCTTCCTAGCCTCACTTTTTCTTTAAGACAGCAGCCAGAAAGTTAACAGAGTCGTTTAAGAACTTGCACAGCTCAGCTGGTTTTGGGAAACCAGAAAACCAAACCAGTCACTCACACATAACCTATGTGTTTCGAGGCACCTGAAGTGTTAAAAGCAGATATTAGCTTTGCAAAACATGCATGCAATTCTCATCTGGGTAACTCCAGCCTAGAAGGATTGAAAGGCATTTCAAGTCAGCTTTCATACCTGCTTTCTCCTCATTTACACACCAACATGGCCATTTCTGTTTTCTTGTCGAAGTTTTTTCCTTTCTTCTTTCTCTTCATACTGAGGACACTTTTTCCTGACCCTGTGGAATTACGGCATGTTAGAGGTCATTTTGAACCCTGACGTACGTCCTGTTGTTACCAGTCCCCACATCCTCTCCAGCATTTATACTCATGTCCTTTGAATCCTCAAGCAATTCCTCAGCACCAGTATCTTTCAAAGCAGAACAGTTTTTAAACATTCAGCATCAAGCAGTATCCGACGATAAAATCCAGGAGCCCCGAGTTAAGCACTGGTAGTTTTGCCTCACAGATCCAGGGCTTCTTGGCTTAAGCCCAAAGAGGTAGAAAGATGAAGAGGGTTTACTGCTGGAACTGAGCAAAGCACCAGGAGACCTTCTGGGGGACAAATTTCCTGGTGCCTTTAGTGAACATCTGCAGAGACCAGACTGCCTTCCTTGTCCCCACAGCAGAGCCCCGTGTACTTCGAGCATCTGAAGTCCCTGTCCCCTTGATGCGTCCCTTGAATGTATCGTAAACAAGCTACTTCCTGATTTTCCCCCAATTTCTCCAGTCTTTTCTAGCAACTGTTCTGAACAGACTATCTAGCTCCGCTGGATGAAAGGACAGATTAATGAACTGCATCCTTCAAACCTGTGAGGGTTCGGAGCATGAAACAAATGCAATCCTATTCCATGGCTCACTCCAGAAACCAACAATGACCATTTGCTCTTACAGCACTACAGAACTGGTTATCTCTCCTAGCAGCAAGGAATGAGGCAGTGTTCAGAGAACAAGTGTTCATCCCAGCATTCCTCAGGTTCAGATCTTAATATGAAGCAACAGTGAAATGACAAATGCACACCTTGTTTCCTGAGTTGCAGGAAAGGGTACAGCACATACCCAATTCTGTTGATGTACTTCATCAAGATCTAAAATTAGATCGAACTTTTGAGTTTCACCTCCAATATCCCAAGCCCTGCAGTCTCAGAACTGAAGGACTGCTCCCATACTCAGGAAACGCTCGAGTTAGGCTTCCTGTGCTGAGTATCTAACCTCAGCACAAACTCCTGGCAAACACACTGGCAAGAAGCAAAGGCACAGGCAGGCATAAGCTGCTGCATACTGCTTTTTAGCAGGTACAAAGAAGAGCTGAATACATGGCTTGAAACATGTACCCAGAAAAGCTCTTTTAACTTATTCACAACAGGACCCCAGATTCTGATTACCTGCCACGCTGAACTGTCAGCAGTTGGTTAGCCTGGAATGACTGTCCCCTCCATCTTAACAGCAAGCAGTACAGTACTTGGGACTGACCTCATTTGTTCCCTCATTTGCTTCCCCCCAGTGTAAGTATTTAAGCCCAGCGACCTCCATTAATAAGTGGGCAGCTGGAGCACCATTTCCTTCCCTCCAGCTGTGTATCCAGTTGTTGGGTAACAGCCATGCATGAGGCTGCCACATTACTGCTTGCAGGCTTCTCCACAAGGATTAGGGAAGGCACTGCTGTATCAGCATTAATGCTCCTCCTCTGGTTCCCACTGATGTTCTGCAGCACTCTAACTATCCCAGTTGTAGCAAGAGCAGAAAGGTTCTTGTTTTACAAGGTAAGGGTCACAGGCTGCGCACAGCCAACAGCAAGGGAGGTCAAGTGAACGCTTAGTCACTTACAAACTTCTCAGACCTTGCTTTTACCCTCCAGACATACCCAAGCTGGGATAAGAATCCAGCCCTTTTGGAGGCCTCCCACACAGGTAATTCAGACAAGCCATGCACATTTTGGGGCTACTGGGCACAAGCCCCGCTCACACTTAAGCTAGACAGACAGCAAGAGTACAATACTTACTGCACTATCACAATGATAAGTACAGTAATGAAGCTGATGCTTGAGAGCAGGACAGCTACCACTACCAACACAGTCTTCGAGTAGTCTGCCACATCATTCTTCCTTTGAGTCTTCATGAACTGTTCACCACAGCGCTCACCAAAAAAATCCTGATGACACCTGCAAGTAAACATTAACACAAGTTCTTATCAGCTCCAGCGCTGTCCGGAGCCAAGGACACCCACACACATTCAAACCTGACTTAGACATCTTCAGAGTTTCCCATGAATCTCAAGATGCTCGCTTCAGAGCATGTTCATGAAATGCAGTCACTGCTCTAGCACAAGGTTTGTCAGCATTTCAACAAGTCGAGATTAGTTTGGGCGTGATGTTCCAGGAAGACACGCCTTTTCATTCTTTTGGTTTGAGTTTATGACCAACTGATGAGTTCAGCGGCTTGTTATGCATCTCAGATTCCATCATCACTTCATTTACAGGGCAGAGAGATTCTCAGTCAAAATACTGCAGGAGATGGATCTATGCCAAGTCGACACTGATTTTTTTTTCCTCTGAGCCCTCATACGCCACCGGCTCATGCCAATCACACCTAACTCACAAGGTACAAGTAACTTACTTGCAGGTCACCATCTGGAGATGTTCTAGGTATACACATTCACCATGGATGCAAAAGTTTTTGTATTCCATATCACAGGGAGTCCCTTTCTTTTTGTTTTTCCCTTTGTTTTTCTTCCTTCTTGATTTGCCAGCATTCTTCTCACCCCCCCTCTTTGTTGGCTTGGGTTTAACCACAGGTTCAACTGAAAAAAGGACAAGACGATTCAGTCTAGCAATGTGAAAAAGCTAGATTCTGCGACAACTGAATTACAGAATTTGGTGAGGGGTAGGGGGATGGTCACTGCAGGAGAACCTGTGACCAGGAAGCACAGGATGCAAGTCAGCATGCAGGTGGGCATTTCACACCCAGCACAAAGGCAGCAAGCTTAGAAGCTCATTAGGTGCAACTCTGCCACCATTAAGCTCTGTGCTCTGCAGACCAAAATCAGTACAAGCAGATGAGCTGAGAGAGCCACCAGGGATGAAGAACAGCAGAGCTGAAGGACTGCAGCATTTCACAGCATAAGATACTTGAGCGAAACTGTACAGGTTCAAGCAGAGACCTGTAAAGAACACTGAGTTCACGCAGAGCCAAGCCATCCACTAGTTTTATATTGACTCGGGCACAAGGCTAACGGCCTCCATTGCTCTAAACTCTCCATTTGCATCAGTGATGAAAGGCGTTATAACTCACTAGATAGTTCTCAGCACTTGCAAAAGCAAGGCAGCTTGCTATCCCAGTTCACATACTTGTTTCTCCCAAATAACCTGCAGTGCTGTCTTCAGCATTTCCAGTTCTCCTGCTTTGAGAGAGATGCCAAGTGCACTGAAGGAGCAAAGGCAGGAGAGTTTGCAAGAGCCAGGTTACTTGTTCTGCCGGTTACTGTTGCCCCTCATTATCTCAATTAAGACAAACCTCTAGAAGACTGTTGTTTAAAATGCTGGTGACTTAGTAGCCTTTGGATTTAAGCAGGGACAATCATCTTCCTTTCGCTGGGAAGAACAAGCTAAAGCCAGTCACTAGGGGTCTTAAGCTCCGTAGCTGCTCCATGCAGCAGTCAAAGCTCGATAGCACTGTTTTGGAGCAAGTTCTCTGAAGAAACCATCCCTTTACTGCGAGTCATAAAGCAAGTCTTCTCAGGGCAACACTGTGCTGTTCAGGAGTAAGAGCTGGCCAACTAAGTTTGAATAGGTCTTAAGAACAGTAGAGCTAGTCACAATACTCTCCAATTTCTCTATTGTGCTCTGCAGACCTAACAAAAACAATTTTTGGAGTATTACTATTTTACCCAGAGCACTATGCATATGGACAATCACCACAATAGGATGCACCTGGATCTGACTACTTCATAACTCTGTATTTCTAGTGACAAGAAGAGAGCCTGCACAAAGAAACAAGGTGTAGTTCACTGTTGTCTAGACAGCTGATCGTTTTAACTTCTAAAGCAACAAGCCTCGCTTGAAGTTACTTAAAAGCAAAAATGCCTTCAGCAACCAGAAGTCTGGTTCAAATGGTATAAGCTATATTAATATGTAAACAAGGAACACTGTCTCTGCAGCAAGGTCTCCTGTCCCTGGAAGTGTGAGCTTACTACTGACAGTTGAGGTCCCTGTTCCAGCCAGTTAGACTTGATATTTAAGTTCACACTTTCATAACCGAGGCCATTTCCATTCTTCCCTCTTCAAGGCCCAGCTTGTCAGTTTGATCTCCGTGGCCCTGTCTGCAAACTGCATAGCCAGGAAAGCCAACTGCAGTCAAATCATAACAGCTTGAAGGCTCCACAGATAAACGTCATGCCAAGTAGAAGAGCTGGTCCACAAACCAACCACCTTTGGTTACAATTCTGGTTTCTGTGCAGTTATACAACACTTAAGTCACCCAGCCAGCAGTTTTACAGGTCAAACTGCTCAATAACTCTGACATTCCTGTCTCCCCTAGAGGTCTGCAACCCATGAAAGACTTCAGCAAGGGTCCACAAATTCCCCAGACTGAGCCCCTGGAACATGGTCCCCCTTCATCTAACAGGTCCTTTGTCTCATTCATGTTTCAGGGTGTTTCCACAGGAAAATTAGTAGCCAGATCCTCTCTAGAGGGCAACAGCACCAGCCTGCTAACGTCTACAGAGGCTCAAATCCCTTGTAGGTACTTGGCTTGTATTACAATTGCACTTAGGCCAGAACCAACAAAATCCTCCCACTCCCATAGTCAGGCGGGCTATTCAGATCTCCTCACAGTTGACAAGTGGACAAATTACAATAAATTCATACAACAGCTATTGGCAGTAAAGTATTGCCTGAAAGATGCTTAACAAACTTTCCTACAACCTCTTAAGGGGTTTAAGTGTTTGCTTTGCCAGGAAATTTTAGTCAACACCAACCCAAATAAGTCATCATGAAAAAACAGCCTTGGGAAAAAAAATCCTTGGAACAGAAAAGACAACCTGATGTAAAACCCACCTTGAGGGCCAAACAGCACCCATAAACCACACTGATGCTTCCATGCGAAGTCGGCGGTAGGC
>NW_009608923.1:0-25000 GCF_000690535.1 Cariama cristata
AAGATGTTAAACAGAACTGGCCCCAACAAATCATCGCAGAACTGTACTTGGAGGGTAAATACTCTTCTCTGAGTGTCTCTGTGTAATGGTGCATGCCCAGTGCTGCCTGGTTGGATCCACCTCCACCCTGCCTCCTTCCCCATACCCTCCCCCGGGGCTTATCAGTCTCTTTCTAACAATGATCATTCTCTCCTTGGTTTCTGGAAGGAGAGTGAAAAATGGAGGGTCATCTTTTGTCTTTTAGTCTCTTTAAGCCTTGATGCTCCTATTTCTTTCCTTCTCCTGCCTCCTCTCCTACCCCCACATGCCACCATCCTTTGATGAACAGCACTTATTAAAGACTGAAGGGGATTTACCATGTGTCGCTTTCAAAGGTCCAGGGGCAGGAAGCTTTAATTGCCGGATTTTTCACACAGGGTGTTAAAATTTATTAACGTCAGTTTCTCTGATTTTCCTTTAATGAGATGATGAGTGTGTGTACGAGATAACATTAGGTTCAATTGGTGGGAAACTCACAGAGGGGGTTTAAGTAATCAGACCAAGAAAGAGAAAAAAACAAAACCCAAACCTGTGCTAGATCTCGTTGCGAAGTAAGTCCTTAAGACACTTAATTTAAAGGTAAGAAACTGGGATCATTCTTCAAACACTACAGCATGGCTGTCAATCTTCTTTTTAAAGGGCTTTCCTTGGGAAATGGAGCAGGAGGTGGGCTTTTGGGGTTTTGATTTTCAAGACAGTTTTGATATTTCAGCCACTGTTTCTCCAGGCACATGGCTACCCCTATGAAAACAAAGATGGGATTAACAACTACTTGGGGTTCACCAGGCACCCGAGGAAATGCATTAAAGGCAACTGCTTGCTCTCTGTTTTATCTGGGTGTGAGCTACTTATCTTGTGCTCCAGCAGCCCCTGCCAGCACCAAGACATCAGAGGGTGCAGCAGGGCCAAACCTGGTGTTCAGGAGCCCTTGCAGCACGAGCCGGTGCCCCCCCGAACACTCATAATCCTGCTGACAGTGCACAACCAGCTGGAAATGGGACCACACAAATCCCAGTGAAAAGAAACCCCCTTCCAAATCAGGACAGCTTGAGAGCATTGAAGCCATTGAGAAAAAAAGAAAAAAGTCTGAACTTTTTCTCTTGGCCATCCTGGCTGCTCTCCTCCCTCAGCTTCATTTTCCCCCTCCTTCATTCACTTGGTGCTACCTTCACACTGGATTTTGTTGCCCTACTTTTGTCCAGCCATCTCCTAGAGATAAGATAAACGCTCTTTTCAATTAACAAGACTTGATTGCTGAAAGCAATAGGAGGCAGTTCATTTAGAGCCAGCAAATTAATTGAAACCTAAATGTACATAGTCAGTGTATTGCTGGGAGAGCAATTATCCCAATCATTTGGCCCTTGCCACGCAAGGCGGCAGGCAGCGTCTGCGGTGCCGCAGCTGGGCTATGCTGAACTGCAGAAGAAGCTCAGTTTGCTGTCATCTTTTCTGAAGGTCCTCTCTCAGCTGCTTTTAGCCCACTTTTATCTTGCAGGAGAAAGTTCTCTGTGACTGTAATGGTAAATTAGAGCAAGATGATGTGTCCTGGGACTTTGGCACTGATGGGATCCAAAATTGGTTTCTAAACAAGTGGTCAGACATGATGAGATCTTCCTCCTCACTCCTCTCCTTTGGGAGGGCTTTTGCTGCATGTGAAAACAGGATCAGCGCAATGTTCACCAGCCATCCGGACCTCCTGCCCTTTGCAGCGCTTACCAGACAACTGTTTTTGGACACATGGTGGGATCTGCGACCTTGGGAATTCATTTTTCCTTGAAATATGTTTACACATGACAAATAGCAGAGGGGAGAAGGGCAAAGCAATCAGCCAGTAAAAGAAATATCCCATCAAAAGAAAAATCTTCCATGGCTTTTAAGGCCCAAATTCTTTTGGCCCTGCTGTTGCCCAGCAGTCGCTGATTGCTGAGGGAGCCACTGTGGATTCTGCATCACCAGGTCCCTTGTGAGCTGGGCTTGCCCCCTCCCATCACCCCAGAGGGGCACATCTCCCCATTCTTACAGAGTCAGGGAAAAACCTCGGGATGTTTTCTCTCCTAAAATGGGTGGAATGGGAAAACCTCAGAAATTGTCCAAACACTGACCTAATCCATAGAGGAGCACCCAGATCTCCAAATACTTCCAGGGTAACTTGCACTTTGGGTATCTCCTCTCTTTCATCACCAGTGGTAAAGGACTGCTCAGGGCTTTGTGACTGTGATGAGGGGTGCGTTTGGGAGGTGCAGCACCCGGGCGCCAGGTAAGCCAGATCCGAGCAGCAAGGAGACACCACCTAACTCCATAGGGTCATCCCCGGCCTCACTGCCAGCATCCCACAGTTCTTCAGAAACACCTCACCAAAAAACTACTGCTCCACTATTTAGGTATCAGGGCACTGTAGGAAACAACCCACTCTCTAAAACGCAATCCACCTAGAAGTGGTAAAAAGCAGTAATTATGAGCCAGTCTCTACCGGAGAGATGACAAACTCACCAAACAAAATCATGTTTTCCCTGCTGCACCTCGCTGCCTCTGAGCCAACTGGCACAAAGACGCTGTTTTTTCATTCCTGTACAAATTATGCTTTTAAGCCTTCCCTCCCTGCCTCCCTGCCAAGCGTAGGAGGAGCCCCACGTGTCAGCTCGGTAGTATTTCCGAGGCAGGCTGTTCTCAGCCCAGCGCCTCTCAATGCCAGCAAACCTGGTGCTCGTACAAATTTTCTCTCACCTTCGAGAGATGCCGACAACGGGGGCCAGAGAGATGCCCCAGTTACATAGCTGGCACCTCCGAAGGGAGCCAGCACGTTCACAGGGAGCAGCAGCCAAACCAGGACAAGCTGAAGCTTATTAAATCAGAAAAGTAACACCTGCGGAGTACCCCGGCACTTTCTGCTCCCTCCCAGCTCGCTCGGCACCGCGCTTGCAGCACCTTGTAAACCGGCTGGTTGGGGACGAGCTCCATCACAGCTCCTTACAAGGCACTTGTTATGCACCAGCGTCTGCTTTGTCATCATCACCTCTCTCATTTTCTCCTGTCTACCAGCTCACTTGGCCCCTTCTCCATCTTGCTTTCCTCCTTGCTTAAATTTCAGGACAGATTTCCCATGCAGGTTGAGAAACTTTTTTGAGACACAATTTGGGGCTAGCTAGCCCAGGGAGGGGAGATCCCTCTTGCCCTTGGCAAGCCCATGGCCCAGCAGCCTCGTGAGTGGGATTACAAATCCCTGGGACACCACAGAGAAGCCATTTCATAGATAGAGGCTGTTTAGGTGACAGTGGCCACCACACTGCTGGTAGGCAGGAACATAAATGAGGCTGGAAAGGATTTCCTGCACCATTCAATTCCCAGTTACTCCAGTTTCAGGTCAGCTTTCTCGATGGTGGATGGCCAGGATTGTGCATAACTTTTTTGGTATTGCCAAAGGCTTCTCCCAGCTGGAACTCTCTTGTTGTGACCCTTGAATGTGTTTGCCTTTTTTTTTTCTTTCTTCTTTCCTTTTTTTAATGACTGTACCATGTTGTCTCATTGGTGGCAAACATCCATGCAGCAATCAGTAAGCATACCCGGATCTTCACCTGCTCTTTCCAGCAGTAGGTAGTCTTGCAGTTAGCCCCTCAGTCTTGACATTGAACTGCTGCCTTTCATCCTGTCTTTCTATCCCCCAAATTTGAAGTCTTTCAATTCTTCACGTGAATTAACAGTGGTTGCAAAATAAAGACTTCAGAGAAACTGCGTGTGTACCTTTCCTTCCACCCAGTTATGCTTTGCAGTAACAACTCATTATCATCTCTTTAGATGTCTCACTTTGACAACCCTTCTTTTATAGTCTTCATTTTACCTAATGAGCTCCCCCACAAAATCAAATGTTTTTGTGAAGCTCTTTTACATTAAACCTACCACACCTCCCTCACTTAGAAACCCAAGCATCTTCAGGAGAAAAACAGACAAACAAAACAAATCACAGCAGTCTGTCATGATCTATCTTTGGGCTTTTGCACCAGTTTGCAGACTGCTTGTATGAGTTTGTTTATTCCCTGCTGGCCTGGAGATGGGCTATATTTGCTCTTCCTGGCACATAGCACTACCTGATGCACTATAGTTACCAAAAAGTGTTTCCTGGCCTGCAAAGTAGTTGGTTTTGCTCACTTGAGGGCATACATTTCTGAGTTTTGCTTCTGCTCAGTGTATAGAAAGTCTCCCTTGCTGTGCCCTGATTCCCTTTAATGTTAATGTCATTCCCCCCCCTTTGCACCAGTCTCCTGTGAAGCCCCAGGCACATTATTCAGCAGTTTTCAGGATCTCTCTTGACCCCTTTTAATCTCCCTCCCATTATTCCTGCACAGCAGCCTCCTGTCTCTGTCAGCAGCTGAAGAACTTCTTGCTATCAAAGGGATTAACCACTAGTCCCACAGCCCGGGATAAGGAACATTTTTTTCCTACACGCCTGCTTGGAGACGAGCTCAGAAGACAGAAGGAGGAAGGCATTGACAGAGTTTCCCCTCCTACCTGTGATATTAAAAGCAAGCGAGTGCCTTTTCTCCCATCTCCTCCACAGGTCCAAGAGAAGATGCAGGCAGTGATTGATTGCCGAAGCCTCTCTGTATTAAGGCAGCAAACTGCCTGCCTCATCCCTTCCTAAATCCCAGCCATGCCTCCTGCCCCAGCCCAGTTCTCCCAGCACAACCCTCCCTGCCCTCCCAGCACACCTTTATAGCTCCTGATAATCTCCCAGTTGCTCCCAGTCTGGCCCAGGTTTGCAGTTAACAGCTGGGGGTGGGGGTGGGGTTAACCCTTTCTCCACCAGCCTCCAGACACAGACCTTTACACCCCACCATGTAGCACAGGTGTGGTCCTCTGTGTGACATCAGGTGACACTGGGAACACCAGGGATGAAAACCCCGTCCTGGGAAAACTGTCCCTGTGCTCCGTGGAGGAGGTAGTGCCACTGTTGTGAAGTCCTAGCTAATTATAGGACCTAGCAGGCTGGACTCAGCATTTACTGCAAATCTGAGCTTTGCTTCTCTTAAGCCTGAGAGTATCTCTCTGAGTTAACATTTTGGTCCCTTCAAGAAAAACAACAGAAAGAGAGGGAGTCTGAAGTGGAGTTTCTCTTGCCTTACTGCATCAAACCACAGGCTATTCCCCAGCTCTATGACCTGGCACAAACTCACAGCATCACAAAATCCTTTTAAAAAGAATGATGGTTTGCATACCCCTGTGTTTCTTGAAATACTGAGCTCTGTGCTCCGTGGAAGGGTCAGGACGGTCTCGGTGGGGTGACTTGCTGATTGTAGAAGAGGGGAGCCCTCTGGGAGCCAGGAGACCAGGCAGTCACCTGTCCCTCTGCCTGGGTTTCTCGTGTCGTACCAATCCCATGGGAATCTTTCTGTGCCTCAGCTTTTTTTCAGAGAGGGACTTTGCAGCCCTTTCTGTGCCAATTACTGTAAAAGAGGATCTGGGAGTCACTGGGGCAGTGGTCAGGCTCTCTTAGTGCTTTTTGGATAATCAGCAAATGTACTAAAAAGATGGCATATGGTCTGTGAGGGGTGGGTAGATTTCTCTTTGAAAACACTTCTTCAAAAGAAACATTCTTCTTCAAAAGCCGATCACACTGCGGTCATGTCGCTGTGTCAGGATCCTCTCAAAATATATTGCAGCGTAGACAGAGATGTTTGACATCTTGCTGAATTCTGCCAGACATCTGTTGGGGTCTCAGAGAGGGTTGTTAGAGCTTAAAATTTGCTTATGAGTCTCTGGAAATATATGGCTTGTGGCTGCCAGGGTTGCAGCGATAACCCACCCACCATCAGGGATGCCAGTGGTCGGCCAGGGGCAAACTGGCCACAGAGCAGTTAATGTAGATTTCCCTTTGATTGCTCAGTGAGTGCAATAGTTTAGTTGTTTTCCTTTGGAAAGAACAATTAACAGCACCATGAGTTGCCCTTTCATCTCGCCACATGAATTACCACACTAAAGGAAATTGATACTGAGTATATAAAGGTCCTCATATTTCTTTCTCCAAAGTGCTGCTCTTTGCGTTCATCTTTGATTTTTTAGGGGGTTGTTGCTTTATTTTTAAATGACACACAGATGCACACCTGTGTGAACACACAAGCACATGATGCTCACTTTGAACATATCAATTGCTGCCCATTTAGAAAGATCAATGCTTTCTCTAAAAGGCCTTATGAGGTTAAACTGTTTCCAAATATCCCCCAGCCAAAAAGTACAGCAGCAGCTAAGAGTATATACAATTCACTATAAATCAACTGCTTCCTTAGAGGAAGAAAGTCTTCCCAAGTCCTTGCCATGTCTCTTCCTGCTTCTCAGCTGAACCAGGTCTCCAGCTTATGACGGTTATTGGCAAACAGACACACTTCAGCACACAAATGGGAAAGAAAATCACAACAGCCTTTAGCTGGTCTTTCCCCATGTCTATTAGGTTGAAATTAGAAATGCTGATGAGCATTGTCAGTTAAAAAACCTGAAAAACAGAGAACATGGAAACCACCTCGGTGGCAAGTAAACAGCCACGGGGTCCTCCAACCCCCTTTGCGAGACCCTGTGGGCAGGATGGTGCTGGTGTCCCACAGCAAAACAGAGGGCAGAAGGGGCCCTCTGGGCTGCTGACCCCCATCCCCTCCTGGACCCCATGGCACAGCCTAACCTGCCTGTGTCACCTTTGCCTGCATGAGCAGGGCAGAGATGGAATGGAGCTGGCAAGGATGAAAATGAGATATGGATAAAATGGGCTGACTGGCAGGGGTTTTTCCTCGCTTCAACCCGCCCCCCCAAACAAAACAAAACAAAACAAAAACCAACCGAAATCAAAAAGCCTTGCCCAAACCTAAGCTGGTAGATGGTTTATTCAGAAAACTTCCTGGAAATCTCAATTATTGTCTAACCAGTAATTGTGGTCCATTTGGAGCTGGCCCTTGGCTGTGAAAGGTACCTTCAGAAAGGTTTTAATCCCACCTGTCTGCCCTGCCTGTGGGGTTGTGCCTCTGTGCTGCGGCTTCCCAATCACTGCCCTTAACCAGCTCCACGGAGGAGAGGCCGCAAGAGGCCACTATATTTTAATAACAATAATATTCAGCACTTAGGCAGGTGTTAGAGGGCTCAGTTGAACTGTTAAGCATGTCTCCTGCCCATGATGAGTGCCAGTGAGCGCGGGGCTCTCAGCTTCCCTCCTGAACCACAATTGCTCCTGTGCTTGCTCACAGCTGCCAGGCATGCATTGTGTGATGGCCTTGATCTCTTCCCCTTTCCAGCCCGCTGTGTCTCCAGGCTGGTGGGGACATCAGCTGAAATCACCCTCGAGTGGGACTGGGTCCTCGGCTTTGCACAGAACCTCTCTATGTCCAGTGCTGAGCTTAGGCTGCGGGGCAATTGGTGTGAATAACCTGTGGCAGGTAAAGGCTCATAGTAAATTCACCCCTCTCTGTAGCAAGGAGGATGCCAGTGAGCATGTGGACCCATGGGCACTGTGGTTTAGCAGCATGCCGGTGAGGTGCATCACCTCTGGGATTGCCCCCAGGGGCAGAGAAATGCCCTGCCAAGGCAGTGGCCATTGCTGTGGATTCTGAGCTGGGAAATGCTGCTGAAATCATTCCACGGGACAAGCACATGGCTACAAGGTCCTCTGTATCCCAGCTGAGAAGCACTAAGCTACATAAACCTGATTATCTGGGAGGCTCAGGCATTGGCAGATTTGTCATCCCTACTGCAGTGATGCTGCTTGGGGCTGTGGGGGGTTGCTGGTACCAGTTATCCCTGTGATCCTGCTGTGGGGTGAAGATGGGGGTGGCAACCCATGGCTGCTCATCTCGGGGCTTAGCTCAAGCCCACTCGTGATGGTGGTTTCCCTCAAACGCTGTGGTTTTGCAGAGCAACACAGAGGGTGGTTTGTAATGCCGTGCTGCTGGGAAAAGGGACATGCCACCTTCCCTGCTGCTGGAGAGAGCTGGACCAGCCTTGGAAGGTTCTGAAACACTTTTGCCTTCATTATTTTGGTTTATTTTTGTCTTTGTTTTGTTTGGAAAGTTGTCCCAACCCATTCTGTAGTCAACAGTGGCTGGAATCTGTGAAAGGGCATCAGTCACGCTGGAACCACTCATTTTCATCCTTGACCATGGTTGCACTGGTCTAACTGGGTTGTGAAGCCATCCACCCACCCAGGACTGGGTGCACTCCTGCATCTACAGACCGCTCTGGCAGTGCAAGGTCCTTGCAAAGGAGATCTGGGTCCACAATGACTTAAACCACTGCAGCACCTCCCTAGGGCTTGGCTGCCAGAGCAGAGGATCTTAATCTTCTTCCGCTGTCTTTTTGTGTGCTTTTGTAAAAGTGGATGTGCAATGAGCTGAGTGAGGGCTCAGCAGCGTACACAGGAGTGACGGGCAGGGAGGAGGGGAGAGGGGATGGCAGGGCAGTAGTCCCCAGAAAACAGCACTGTTCCTCCAAACCCTAGTGTAGTGACACTTATAGACGAGGAGCATTTTCTTTAACAAATATGAATCTAATGGATTAGGGCTGATCTAATTATGCATTCTGCATTAAGCCAATGCTCCCACTGTCTGCGGCTGCTAGCATAATTAAACTTAATGTACTTTTAATGATGTCTTCTTAACTCATGCATTCATATATGATTAGAATCAAACAGGACGAGCTGTCACGAGTCCAGGAGAGCTCTTTCGGCAGCTCCTGATGGGACTCATGTTGAAATATTAATAATGCAGATTTCAAGGTTAACAACATAGGTTTGAAGTGAGGAAAGCTTGTCACACAGTTTGAGCTAATCTGAGGCAACAAAACGGCTCCCCTTTCAAGTTCAGCCTCTTCCCGTCTTGTACATGTGCTCCTGGGAGCAGGGGAATTTAAGTTTTACTTGGTAAAGATGTTGAGTAAGTGAACTACACTCTGGGCAGCAATACCAAAGAAGCTGGGCCAATAACTCTGTGGGCACCTTTTGGGGTGCTGCTGGATGCTCTGTCCTGGCATGCTCAGTGTTCGTTCCTTTTCCCCTTTTCTGCTGCTTTTCTGAAAATTGGGAGGAGTTTGTTCTAGGGTCTGGCAATCAGAAGGTAAACTCTATTTTTGTCTCTGGTTCTATGTGCTCAGGTGAAATCAGGCTGTGTTCCCGCTCCCAGCCCCTGTCAGCTCTGTCGGCAGCGAGACTTCCTCGGCACAGGGAATGTGCTCCCTTGAGCCGTGCACTGCCCTGTGCAATGGGGCTGATGAAACTTTGGCATTGCTGCCCTGGCTCCAGTGTCCTACACAAAGCAGGTAACAATACTGCAATGAAATGTTTTGCTTTGTTTCCCCTCCTTTTTCTGTTTTTATGGATTTTTTTTTTTTTTTTTTTTTAAATCAGCTCACGGCCTGGCAGACAGGTTGCCTTTTGAGTTCCTGACAGCAAGTTGTGAAATTGTCTGAAATTCTTCCAATGGGAAAACATTGATTTATCACACTGTAATACTGATGCGAACAACACCATGTACCTTTCATCTAAAAAGTCAGGACTTATGGAATACAACATGCCATTAATTTTGATGCCAGCTCGGACAGAGGAGGAATTACTGCCAAAGGGATCCAGAGAGCATGTTAAACTAGCCCTGCAGAGTAATGAACATATGTTGTGGCTGTTACATTATACCATATTGATCCTTAGGAACGAAAAGGTACCTTGACAGTTAATTTGGGCTGTCAAAGGCATTTCTTAATATCTATGTGTGTGTGTGTGTGTGTACTATATAATTAATGTATAAGGAAGGGATGTGCAAACATTGGCCAATTACACTTCTCAATACCCGTTCTGGGGATGAGTATTACAGTTTCGCTGCTCTAGAGACAGCTCTCTCCTTGCACACGTTTGGCAGGTGAGTTCACTCAGGTACTAGCTTGGTGGAGATGATGCCCAGCACCCTGCCCCCCTCCATCCCCGAGCCAGGTGTACTCCCTGGCAGACTGTAATGCCTCCTTGGGATAAGTGCGCACCAGCAAAAGGGAGATGAGTCTCAGTGCTTTGCGAACAGCCAGATAACTTAGCACTTTGCAAGACTGTGGCTCCGTATAACACCTCATTTGCAGAAATGCTCCTTGCTGCCCAAGTACAGTGAGATGGGTTATGGGATCACTTTTACCCAGTGCAGAGCTAAATTCACATCTCTGCCCTCATCCCAAAGGAAGGTGAGTTCATCTGCTTTCTAAAGCTATACGGTGATACAGACTTATCTGCAATAAGACAACCACCATGTACATACCCAGAGCCTATTCCAGATCCTGGAGAGGAGTAGCTGGCAGTGCTGAGGGTGGGATTGAGGTACAGATGAAGGAGAGATGGGGATGGACAGAAGGGAAATGGGTGATGATACTGCAGGTTGGGGTTGAGTGCAGAATCCCAGAGTGGGAATGGTCAGGATTTTGTCTGAGAGATCAGTCTCAAGCTACCCCCTCCATGCCTAGAGGAACCTTTTCCAGGTCCTTGCACACTAAATTCATCCCTCTTATACACTCAAACCATCAGGACCAAGTGCCTGGAAAAGAACAGAGCAGCTCTGTGTAAGAAGGAAGCTGGGAGGGGTGTCATCTTTGTAATGAAGCTGGAGCAACGTGAAGCCCAAGCAGTTTTGTCTGGCACTGTCTTGCATCTTTTGAGCTGGGGTTTGCATGTGGATTTTGCCCCAAAAGCCCTGCCCTCCTGCGGGCTGGTGGGCAGCTGTGCATGGCACAGTGACATCCTTGTATTTCTGCTCATCAATTAATTATCTGGGTAGCAGAGATGCAAGCAAAGGGGCTTCAGCCAGCAGGGGACTGCCAAGACACAAAACCAGCACTGGTGGATGACAAATTGGTTTGCGCCCATAGGTAACACGAAGGCAACTGGGGAAGCTGTGTTTAAGAGAGGTCAGCAGCTACAAAAGCAATCAGAGAACAGGCCACACAGGTCCCTAAAAGGTATTTGGAATTAATCTGGTACCTTTGCTGCTGGGAATTGCCTGAACCCATCTCCTCCAGTCCCCAAGGTGGTGCTTCAGACCAATCTCCACTAGCTAAGTCCCCATCTGTGCTGTTATTTCTTATGCCATGGCAGTGAAGAGTACCAACAGTGTCCTAAGGTACCATACACCACTGTGCTGTGTCATCTAAGCTCTGACACATGCCTCCATGATGGACCGACATGTTAGAAATGTGCACAGAAATGTTCTCCTGGGGACTCAGAGCCATGCGTAAGGCTTGCGTGACTGATCACATCATTGAAAACTGAGCATGAGCCTGTGTTCACAGTGCAAACTTTCCACATCTCCCAAAACTCTTGATGGAGATATGTGGCTGAGTTGCCAGAGCTGAACAGGTTAGTGGTACCCACTGGGTTACAGCAAACATTGATGCACCTCTGCCCCATCCCTTCACTGAGCTTAGATGAGTAAGTTCTCCCTGCATTTGACGGTAGGTGGACAAACAAGTCCAGCCAAATCTTTCTGGAGCATCCCAGCTTTGTGTCCTGATTCCAGAGTTATCATCCCATAGCAACAAGATGGACTGGGTGATGCACTCGTTCCTCACCTGCTGCACTACAAGCTTTGGTGTTTTTTTGTTTCAACAACTGGTGAAGATGGTTTTGGATTCTTGCCAGAGACTTTCTTACAAAGAATATTTGCTTTTGCCACTAGGAGGGAATTTTGTCCTGTTTATGCCAAGATATAAAGAAACATTTCTTGTGCATTTCTCCAACCTCACTGGGAACCGAGAGCGAACCACTGAGTGAGAAGAGTGTTTTGAGGCAGGATCCAAGCCGACAGTACAGTACTGGATGCCTAAGCAATTGTGGAAGACCAAAATGGGCTGATCCAGCATAGCCTGCCCATGGGAAACCTGTCCTTCAGGCCCCATTGATTGGGAGTCTGTTGTGCTTTGAAGTCTGAGGGTTCACCCCTTTCAAAATGTATTAATTCTGCCTCTTGCTGACTCCATCTTTAAAACTTACCAGTGGGTATAAAAACCCCTTGTGAATGCTGGAGACCTTGAATCTATAACCATGACCCTGTGGGGTGAGCTGGGATGCCTGGTCCAAGGCACTTTCGTGTCTCGGCTTCCCCAGACGATAAATGGGAATGACGATATGGGGAAGGGAAGTCCTTCCAGATCTGTGACCCCAAGTGCTTCGTAAGAGCATGATATTAATGATTATAGTTAACCTCGGCAGCTGTCAGGATCTGCATAAATGTCCAAGGCCCTTTAAATCCCAGTCTCTTTCCCCCTTCAACAGACCTTTGGATGAGGAATTTAGCAGGTTAATTGTGTGAAAACTCAGTGAGAAATATCTTAAATGTCCAAGCCTCTGAAACAGCATGGGAGCTCCTAGGAAAGCTGATCCTGGTGAGGATTTTTGGACCAGTGCTGGTTCTGAATTATCTCTGAGCTGACCATGTCTTCTCTCTGTATAAACAAGCTAAAATCCTCTAATAGCCCTCCTCAAAAAATAACCCCACAAAACTCCAAACAAAGCAAAGTCATTAACTTTGAACCCAATGAATGTTTAGTTTCCTGACTCTTGGGTAAATATTAGATAGATTCCCAATTTCAACCTGAAGCAGTTTATTGGGCTGCTGTTCACAAGTCAGACACAGCAATAATCATGGAAATCTCGTTTGATTCAGGTTGGCTACTATTGCCTGAGGGGTAACATCATTTTCATTTCCACACATCCAGCACTGGCACAAAACGGCATGGACAGGTATGAAAAATAGATCATGGATCCTTGGTGCTAAAATTGCAGCTGATAGTTTCATTTTTGTGTAAATAATAATTACCAATAAAAATGTTGCTTGAAAAAAAGAGAATGTGAAAAGAAAAACACTGTTGCATTTGATAAAGCAAAATCCTTTGCAGTACTGCCAAAAGAAAAAAAAAAAGAAAGAATAAACAGAAGAGAGTTAAAACAAATATAGCTGTTAAATAAAAGATCCAGGTACCAAAGAGCAAAATTTAATGAAAGCCAAAACTGTTAAATATGGATTCCTGTTGAGAAAAAATGTCAATGTCTTTAACAGTTTTACCATTACTCTATTTTTAAGAAAAGTGTAGTAAAAATACATATTACAAGTTAACATTTTCCACGCTTTTGTCCTATTCATTTTTTTTTTTTAACCCCTCCACTGATCAAAAGCCTTTGAAAACTACATCTCACATCTTCACGTCACAGGCGGCCAGTCCTAGCACAGATGCACTGCTTCTCACAAGATCGTCTAACTGCCCGGTCAGGCTCCCCATGACCTGCTGCCATGTGGTCCTGTTTTTGGAGGAGGATGGGGCACCGATGGGTCTTGGCAGCCTTTTCCCACCGCAGCACCCGGCGGTTCACTGCCATGGCAAGGTCCAGGATGCAGCAAGAGCTGGGTCAGGAGATGCATCCGAGGGCTCTGGGCATGGAAACAGGCTAGCTTGTGGGATGCCTCCCCTGTGCTAGCACTTACTCAGAACTGAAGATAAAATTAAGAAAAAATGGATTAAAAATAATGATAACCAACATAAAGTGACCTGAAGAGGTGTTTGGAGTGGCTGATAACAGAGTTCATGTTCAGTGACGAGAGATGAAGATCACAGCGGTTTCCAGTGGTGGAGAGAGGAAAACATATTGACACAAGACATGCTGTGCCCAAGCTTAGGACCTTGACGCTGACTTGCTGGTCTCCAGAGTGTTGCACGACAAGTGGGTAAATGGAACAGATACTTCAGACCAGGCTGGTGTTAAAGGTGGTAAACATATTGCTCTGCACATTTGTACACTAATGGAAACTGGTATTCAGGCAGCTTCCAGCTGTACTTATGGACAGCTGCATAGACAGATCCTTCTCATAAACCTGTGCCAGTCATTTGCCTGCATCACTTTCTCTTCACCTGCCTCCCTTCTTTTCCTGCTCCTCTCTTGCTACGTTGCAGAAAAAAAAAAAAAAAGAAAAAAGGAAAAAAAAAAAAAGGAGAAAAATCGTCTCAGAACACTCAAATCGCAGCTCAGTCCCCTGCCAGACATTTGCTGGGTCCTGTGAGAAGTTTTGAACTTTGTTTGCCATCAGTGATGGACCTGTGGGATGGGACAAGGCTAAGTGGGTTCACTGTGGTCTCTGCCCCACAGATCTTCTCTCTCTCCTGATGCTCCCCTGGGAATCTTCCACTTCTGGGGAGGTGTCTCAGGCCCACCAGGGTGAGAAGCATTTATCTGTCCATGCCAGTGATTCACAGAACAAACCTTTTGTATGGTTCTGGAAAACCACCCTTGCCCCTTTGATCTCCACGCCTGTGGCTGGACTCCCAGCTGCCTGTCTGGCAGCATGGGTTTCTGCAACACCGAGTTTGGGGTCAGCAACCTGCTCTCCTGGCTTGTGGATGCTTCCCCCTCCCTAAGGATACACGAGTGGGAATTTGCTACTTTTGGATTTGTACCCAGATAGGCCACAACTTGACAGGAAGGCTGAGTTTGACCAGCCCTGATGCTGTTGAATGCTATGGACACTTGAATGAAGCTCTTGTAGGGTCTCCTCCTTTGTATGCTTCAGCAGTTCCTTCCAGGAAGCCATTCTGGCCAACTATCTACAAAACGTCCCCCTTACTTAGAAAAATGGCCATAAAGGGATTTCAGAGCAAAAAGGCAGGGATATTCCCATTGCAGCCCCACGACTTATAGCGTATTTTACTGGTTAATAGGCAGCCATCTAGAACTGGATGTCTTGAGATGGTCTATTCCCGGCTCAAGGTGGTTCCCTTACGTGACCACCAAAAAGAGAGCACACACAGAAGCTAAGCAATGAAGAAATGGTTCACAATTGCTTATTAGCCCCCAGTAACCTAGGCAGGAGAGTCGCATGTGAGGGGAATGTGGCATTTACTTTCTCTCTTCCATAAACAGCAGCCAACCATGATCTTAGACCAACCATCTGCTCTAGTCTGCCACGCATGACACTGTCCACTGCAGACACATGATTCTTCTCTTGAACTGCCACTCATCATCTCTGGAAGAATTATCACTTTGTCCTCAGGTTACCTGGGGTTTCCAAACTCACTCATGACTTTGCCCCTGTAAAACAGCCTTGTGTTTTTGTTCGGGTTCTTTCCTGCATCAAGTCCTTCCTGTTGCAGGGAGAGCTGTTTGCAGCTTGCTCTGCCTCGTTGCAGTAACTCCACAGCCCGAGTTCACAACAGAACAACGGAAGGCAGAATCACGATGGACAAAAGGGGTCAATGCTGATGCCCTGCAGGGAGTTCAACTTGTCATTTATCGGATTTTCTTTTTTTGCTGTTAGTAGCTCAGACATTATGGTTTGCATCCCAAACTAAACCAGATTGAAGGACTGAGCAGGGAAGGGAAAAAGGGCTGATGTTACCCTGACACCACAGGAATTAGTAAGAAAAAATATATATATTGCACACACTAAGACTTATTAACAACAAGTTAAAACAAAATGGCATAGTTCTCATTAGTGTTCCAGTGGTTCTTTGATCAGGGACGGTTCACGAGTTTGTTAAATCCCATTAGACTCTCCTTATTGCAGTACAGACTTGTTTCTGTTCTCCTGCCAGCGGATCTGTTTGCAAATAAAAAGGGAAATAGATTTGATTTCCTCAAGAAGATCCATCCGATTGTCCCTTCTGTCATTGTCATTTGTCTTGTTGGTGTTGGGTTTGTTTTTGGCTCTGGAGGGGGTGGAGTTGGGCTGCCCCTGCTCTCACCCAGGCAATGGGTCAAAAGGCCAATTATAATCCCGTAGCTCCCAGGGACATGCCAGTGCTGTGGCTCATGCACGGGATCGTCTGCATGGATTTGGGGAAATCGTGGCTGACCACACGTCCGTTTTCTCCACTGCCTCCTGCTGCAGCCGGCCTGGGAAGGGTTGATGTCCGTATGGCTTCGTTGATTGATTGCTGTGGGATTAAACAAAAACCCTTTTTAGGAAGGACGGGGGGGTCTCCCCCTGTCCTTAGCAATGTTGGAGAAATTACAATATAAACCAGTGTTGTCTTTCTGTCACTGTTCTCTCCCTCCTTGTCTCCATTCAGGCTCTCACTTTCTGCAGGTCCTTACTGCATCTGCTCTGTTAATTCGCACCTCTTCCACATTCAAAATTAAATGTTTCAGCAGTATTTTGGGGTATAAAGCGTATGTGCCATATGCAAAAACTATTCAAACTCTACAACATAAGAACAGTCATCCTGGATCTGAGCAGAGGTATTATACACACTTCCCCCATAGATATGCTATTACTACTCCCGTACTGTTATGTATGGTGGACTCTGACTCACTGCAAGCATATGTTTAACTTTCCTCGTGTGAGAAGTTGAGCATGTGCCTATGTTTTTGTCTACAGTGGTGACTGAGGTAACCAGGAAATGCAAACCTAATTCAGGAAACCAAATTTCATCTTCCTGTTCCAGATACTGTCCAAAACATTTGCTTTCAGAGATCTAAGGAAACCACCTGTTTAGAACAATCAAACTAAAAGATGAAGTCAATTTGGTTTCTTCGCATTTAAGCTATTTCTAGGGGCACCATCGTCCATTCTGGACTGAGATATCCAGGTGAAGAATTATCCGGAACAGGTAAATCTGGAACTGCTATTCAGAAACAGCCAACTTAGTGCCTTGCCAGGCACGGAGCAGCCTCCTGTGCTGGTGGGATCTGCAGCTTGCCCAGGGGGTCTGTAGGGACTTGCTGAGCAGAGGTTGGGTTTAGAGGGGGATCTGGCCCAACTTTCTGGGCACTTGCCTGGGCTCTGCTGAATGGCTTTGTGGGGCAGCCACTGATGGTGGAAGCCAGCCAAAGGGACAAGCTTAGACCAGATGTTAACATTGGGAGTAATGATTCCTTCCCATTGTGGCTGGTTTTGACATGGCAAGCTAACACTGATATGAATTAGTGGGTCATTTCAAGTAACTCAGGGAAGCCAACAGCAGAGCAGAATCTCCTTAAGACCAAAACTATGGAGCTATTGCATTCTGACACTCTTTTGCAGTGTATTTGTGACATACCTAGCTTTACAGTGTAGACAGCAATTACAATTTAATTTTTGTATATTCAAGAACATTAATTGCTCACATTATCTTCCTCCCATGCTCTATGTACCTCTCATTGCCTGTAGAATTTTCTGAACCTCAATGGGAAAATAGCTGTTGCCCATTTTCAGCGAATTAGAAATACTATTCCTGACAAAACATTAAGCATGTTGTGAAATGGTGACACAAATCCCAAAGAAATGACTGTTTATTTTCCTTTTGATTCTGGGTAAATTTCAGTGCTCAGAGAAGTGAAAATCTCTCTAAATTTTATGAAACTCACTGCATACTTCCTATACTCATACTGACTTCCATGCTCATAGGAGAGGTCAAGATGAGGAAGAATCTTACAGCGCAGATCCCACTGCACCCTTGTACACAATGGTATCTGTATAAGGGATCGCCTCTGCTAGTCGTCTGAGTCAAGATGCACTTGTTCCACAGATGCTACATTAAATGTGCATCCCCAAGGCTCTCAAATCTAATCCACTCTTGACACAATACTCTGAAATTTAGGCACACCAGAATTTAGGGTTTAAATAAATCTCCTGGGTCATAGGAAGTACGCTTCTGCAAGACCATGACAGGGTGGAGAAAAAAACCCGAACAGTACAGGAGGCATTAGAGGCCAATTTCTCTCTAAGAGGACCCTTAATCCTGAATTTGGAGACCCACATCGTCCGTTCCAGGGCAACAACGCTCTGAGCATATATCACTGTTGCCAACCTGCAAACGGTGCCAGCAGGGTGCCAGCAAAGGGAACAACAGGATCTGATTCATTACTGCACTACCCCATTTTATCTCGCTGTTACCCACTTGGGTTTGGGGATTTTTGTCACATTGCAGTAACAGCTGTATCACACCAACCCCAGCACACCTCATCCGTTCTGCACATGCATTACCAGAGTCTGCTTTCGTTAATTTTAAGGCCCGGCAATGTGTTCCTGTTACCATTTGTGCTACAATTTTACTCGGTATCTCGATTTTGAACTCGCATTATGCCACATGTCTGATCTTGCATCAGCTCCCCACTATGGCCCACTTGGCCCTCTTTTAACTTCCTCTGATGCTCCTATTCCTTTCTAGCAAGGTGAGTGACACAGTCACTTCGTTATCCCTATGTCTTGGCTTTCCACCCATGATCTGGGCTGCATCCGTCTCTGAAGGCAGCTTTGGAGCCGGGGTAGGATCAGAAAGAAGGTGTGAAAGGCCGGGGAATGGGTTGCCACCTTCATCCGCTTTGATTCACTTCTGGACTTGTAACAAAACTCGATTAAGGCAACCAGCATGGCTAGTCCGAGCCCACCGATGAGGATATAGAAAACCCCCGCCACATTGCTGAGACTCAGCGCACTCGTCTTGTCCTAGAAGAGAAAGGAGAAGGGAGGGAGGGGAGGGCATGTGGGAAGGAGAACAACAAAATTAATATGAGATTGCTCCGGGAGGGATGCTGCACAAGATAGCAATGTTCGCATTACATCATCTTCCTCTTTAAATGAACAGGTGACATTTCTAACAGCGTTTTCAATTTTTAATTCAGTGTCTAGTAAATCTAATGTTTCCCTCACACAAACATTTCTTCAGCAATGTGATGCTTTGTAAAGGTTTGGGATCTCCGTTTTTCAATCAGCTAACTTAAATGCTCATTTCACCCAAAATGCCTAGTTTAAATTATTGATTAAAGGAGAGAAAAAAAAAAGTTCTCTGTCTCTGTGACATTTGCTTGTCCCTGATGTCTTGCCTGAAATAACCTGTTCTCTTGGAAATGCTCATTCCTTCATTCCTAGATTGTTTCCCCCGCAAATTCTGTTGCTGAGCAACACATCGAAATGGCTGGGTTTTTTCCTTTTTCTTTTCCTCTTCAATACTGAGGTTGAGGTGACACCTGAGCTGTCCTCAGAAACTCATTTGATTTCTGTGTAATAAGGCAGTTATTTCATATGCAATCAAGACCCGTTGATGCATGTCTAAGCTAATTATTTGGTTGGCAATAAATAGGGCTATTAATGGACCGCAACTCCCAGTCAGCAGCTACATTTTGATTTTACAATTGCCTAATGAATTGTCACGGCTCTCTGGGGAAGAGGCGAGTCTCAGAAAGACTCATTTCTCTGCTAGGGAAACCAAGTCCCCACATCTAACCCCAATGTCACCTGGTGCAGCTTTCAAGACCTTCTCCTTTGTGCTGACCAAGTGGAGCTGGGTGTTAGGATAATCTGGGTAGTAGCAGGATCCAAAAGTTTGGCTCAGCTCCGCGTACAATGTTCCTGTTTCTAGGACACGCTTTCCGTATAGTGCAACCAGACAGAGGTCCCCTACTCTGTGCTTGTTGCTGCTCTGCAATATCTCCTCAGTACTTATTTTCTGGTACAGATTCCCTGGAGCAAGCCCAACAGGCCAGTGCAAATCTGTTGGAGAGAGCAAGGTCTGACCAGCATTGACAGCCTTGCTCCCTGGATATGGGAGGAAAATTGCATATAGATCATTTGAGATGCAGCCACACAGTTAAAGAATCGTATTTATGCCTGTAGAAGTGTCTGCAGTTGGTAACAAAGCCTCTGCATGGTTCTTGGTGTTCTCTGCTACTCCATGGACATGTGGACCGGTGGGTGGCATGGCTTGTTCCTTGCCCTTCTAGGGCAATTGATTCACTTGCTTTGCTTAGCAGGTTTTACAATAAGCAACCTACACTCTTCAGGAAAGGCAAGGATTCAAGAAGCAGAAAACTATATTGGAGCAATGTCGAAAGGGTCGAAAACTAAACACCAACATGAGCATGGAAGGTTTCAATTCAAAAGCAGTCTGCCTGACACCGGCACTGTCTTTCAAGCAAGTACGTTTTGCAACAGGATTCTGCCTTTTCTTGTATTAGGGTTTGATGGCAAAAAAGTTAACCCACAAAGCATGAAAACAAAAGCATTTAAAAAACCTCCCATAACAGAACTACTTTTTTTTTTTTAAAAAAAATATTAAGAAAAAATGGTTCCAGTCAAGAATGTTAACAAAATGTTTTTTTCTACACCTTCATCTGGCCCCACTGCCCATGTGAGCTGCCAAGCCTCTGCCCAGCTGGAGCTCTCACTGCAGGCTCCCGTACCATGGGGAGTAACTTTCCATCCTGAACCCTCTGCTGAAAGATGCTGAGGTTTGGTTAGGGGTCACCCCTGCAAAGTTTCGGTCGCTGGGAAAAACTCCACAAGTGATCTCATTTTCCACGCTTCGCTGATTTACATCAATGCCAAGAGATTTGCTGCTGTCACTGTGTGTGCTGCACCACTGCAGATGTGACAGTCACTGCTGGTGGACAGGTTTGGTTCATAACTACATACGCTGGTCAGTTTGTAATCTTGCCAATGCTTCCTGTGTGCTCTGTAATGAGAGATTTCTGCAAATACCCTCTTAATTTCTGCAGTTTCCACATCTGAAGGATTATTTATCTGGTCTTTTATAATCTGCCTTCATGTATTTTTTCCCCCAGGCTTGACTGTATGTTTGTTCAGCCATCTCTTCTCTGCAGATTACTGGGTATACTTTTAAGCACCAGTTGAAAAATGTAGGGAGTTTTTTAGTGAAGATCTATAAAAGCGGACCAATTACTCTGAGAAAACTGGGTTGCAACACATCAGGTACTTTGCCTCTTCAAATTCAATCTGAAGGGGCTGCACCAGCTTCAGGGAGGGAAAAAGACACTAGAAGTGGGCTACTCTCCTTGACATCCTAATCTTTTAGCCTAGCTACTTAATGAAAAGTAGCTGATTAACACATGCTCTGTGCTCAGAGGGAAGGATGGGGACAGGGAAGGAGGTGGAGCAGCCTATTTGTTTGTGTCTTCCTAACAATTTTCAGCCCATACTTCCACCTTGATTTGACAGAAGGGTGGAGATCTCCAAGATATCAGGAACCTCCAAGCTTTGTGAAAAAGAATGACACTGTAGAGAAGAGAAAACCTGTTAATGCTATCACTCAAATAAATGTATCAGCACAATCCATACTAGGCATCAGAGACTCCACATGGGTCTTTGACTTGCAGCCACAGATCCTCAGGAAACCTGGCTTCCTTGGCTCTGCTGGACATAGGAATACACAAATTTCAAGTTCTATTGGTCACAACAGTCTTGTATTTCCAGCCCCAGCTTGGTCCAGCAGAGCACCTTCTCAGCCAGCTGCAATGGCAGAGCGGTACGGCAGCCAGGAAAGGCTGCTGATTCCTAATTTCCACTTTCCTCCTGATGCCAGCAGCAAATCTACCAGTAAGAGAGAGGAGATGACCCAAAGCAGTTTCCCGCACCATTTTATACAATTAATTTCAGAGCTGTTGTATTTTCCTTGCATTATTTTGCAGTAGCATTATTATTGTTGTTGTTGTTATTATTACTACTATTACTATTATTATTGGAACAATTTGGGTGAACTGAAAGCTGTTTTATCTGGAAGGCAAAGGAAAGCATAGTGAGGCACAGCAGTGGGCAAACCTGCTGGGAAGGAGAGAGCAGCCTGAGTTTCACCTCTGCCAGCGTAACAAGGCTGCTCCCAAGGAGCCAAAGACACGGGTAGCTTCCATGAGGCACTGAGGAACGCCGAACAGGGGGAGCACAGCTGGTGACATGGCCTGCTATCATGAGAAGTGAAATCGCTCCTGTGGTGTTGCGTGACTCTTTGCTCATCCTCTCCTTTTTCTTTTCCTTTTCATTTCCTTCCCTCTCCCAGCAGGACATGCAGAGACGTTCTCCAGGCCGGAGAGGCATCTTGTTGCTCCCATCAGCTGCAGGACCCGACCCACATGAAGGGTGGGAAACGCTGCATGCCCCACCGAGGCTTTGCTTGCTGTTTCCGTGCATGCTCTGGCCCTAATAATGCTCATAATAAAAAGTCCCAAATTATGCTAACCGATTGAGAGGACCCTCTCCTCCTCTCTGCTCGGGCTCTGTGACACCAGATGCTCTCCTGCAGAGCTGCCCATCACCGAACCAGCTTGTCAGTGGGAGTGTAAATGTCACCGCTCATCTCCCGCAGAGGCAGAGCACTGACGTGGGGGGAAGATTGGCAGGTGAAAAGAGAAAGAAAAACCCATCTTTCCGAAAACCCGGCCTTGTTGCTGCAGCAACCAGGCACCTTCCCGTCTGTTCCTCTCAAACGTGGCACCGTGTCCATCATCCTCTTTGTCATTATTTATCCTCCTTGTCTGAAAAGCATTAAGGCCAAATTTGCCCGGTTTCCCAGCAGGGCTAGTGCTTTCTTTTACCCTGCATGACCAGAGCCCGTTGGCAGCACAGGGTGATGGCATCTTGCGTTGTGGTAGTCTCCATAGAAGATGAACTGTCCTTAGAGCAAGCGGTGGCTCCAGAAGTTGAGCTTTTACACCAAACGCTGGGCAGACTTTATTGGGGCAAGGTCTGAAGCTCAGCAATGAAGGACATAGCGATGGCCATTGACTTCGAGCACTGCGGTGAGCCTAAGAACCAGCCAATTCCCTGCAAAGGCAGGGCAAGGCGGTAGCAGGACTTGTTCGCTTTTTTTTTTTTTAAACAAAAGTGCAATTCTTGCAACTGGAGAAGAGGACTGGGAGATCCCTGTGACTTTGATGAAGGTCCTTTAATTGCCTGAAGTGCTCTGGCTGCCCCTGCAAGCAGGTTGCACCTTGCCATCCCGGTCCGGAAAAAAACTTTCTTTCTCCCATTGCCTTGCAAAAGCACTAGGGAAGAGGAGGATCACGTCCATCTGCCCTGGCATTTAGTGTGCACACTGTCGTTACCCTCAAACAACCCAAGGCATCTGTTTCAAGCCCACAGCACATTTTGTAGCCTGCAAAAAAAGCTGTTGATCCCATGCTTGTTTGTAAAATGGGGTTCTTCTAGGGAACCGCCTAGTTACCGAGTGTCTGTCTCTCTTCTGGGCTTATTTCTGCTGTGGCAAGTAGAGGGGGAGTGTGGGAAGGCTGGGAGACAGGACCAGGAATTGCTGGATGGTTTCTAGCTACATGAAGTGTAGCCTCTAAGCACAGCTGCCCAGCACCTCCTGGGATGGCACAACATATCCAAATATTCAGCAAAGCAGGAGTGTTTGCCTCTGGAGTTTTAGTTCAGATCCACTAATGTATATACTGTTTTTTAATATGGGTTTCTCTGGATAAAAAACTAGGTGGGCAACAGATAGGTAAACAGTCAGATTAAAAGTAGGATGCATAGAAGTCGGCTACAGGCATGGAATATCATCTGGGGCCAATGAACATAAGCCAGGGGAACACCAGAGGTTTTACTTGGCTCTGGCTAGAAACCTTGGATACAAACCTTACATCCAGCTAGCCCCTCACCCCTCTTCATTAGCATTCATTTATCCTTCTGAAAGTCCTCTAACTGCAAACTAAGCTAAGCTCGACAATAGATAGAAATGGGAAGGTCTTGTCACGCTTATGGGAGGAAAGATAAGAAATGACCGATCTCTCAAGCTTTGCTCTGAACTTTGGCTATTAGAGGAGAGGTGAGTGGTCTGGCTTGTGCCCCCAAAGTGCAGGTGGGTTTTGTGCCCACCACGGGCAGGATGGGGGAAGCTGTGCCTGGTGCTCAGCCCTGCCTGGCCTGCCCCATCCCCGGCACCGAGGGAACCACGGGGAAAGAGGGAGGAACTGCTCATGCAGCAGCTGGGCAGCTTGGCATGTTTGCAGTAGGTACAAAAGAGCCCAAGAAGCAAAATTGGATAAAAATCAGGTGGGCAATAGGTGGGTATGTTTGCCTGGCTGCATTCATGACAACAAGTGAGCAATGCAATTGCTCGGTCTTTTCGTAGGTGGGAGAGAGGGGTCTGGTGATGTTAATGTTGATTTCTCCTACTGCTGTTTCATATTGCACTGCTGTTGCAGACACGATGTGGACGCTGAGCAAGGAACAGAGATGTGACCCTTTTGTGTAACAGCCAAGACTCTTCACTGCGATCTTCCACTAAAAGTTTATGTGCTTTTAAGGCTTGTGCCTACTGATTTCACACATGGAGTTTCAAGCAGCTCCCATGACTTTAGAATCCAATCTCATTTATTCACATGTGATTCACATGTGTGTGATTCTGTTTTTCAAGCACATGTAAATAACATGTGATCAATATTGAGGTCATACGATCCACATAAACCCATGTGTCCCAAACCTTCTGTTTCTGTCCCTATTGATTATCCTGTTGCGTGGAAAGAAGCACTACACCTACTTCTTTTTTTTTTTTCCCCACCAGAATAGTGATAAAGTACAGTATTGTAGGGATTTTGTTTTAAAATAAACTGATTTCACATCCATTTCCTTATGGGCATTTTATCGGCTATGAAGTTTCTCTAGCACTGATGCATGCAGGCTTGTGGTGAAGGTATTGTGGAAGCTGTGTCATGGCTTCAGTTTCCCAGCAGAAGTAATTACTTTTCATTCATATGGTGACTATTGCTCAGCTGGTTACCCTTGCAAAATATATGCACTATACAAGTAAATTAGATTTTTGCCTGAGTGGGACCAATGCCATATTGTATAGCATGCCTTATAGAAGGGTTATTCTTGGATATGTACAATGTTGCAGAGAAGAGCAGAATTTGATTTTAAATAGCATCTCTCAGCTCCAGAATGCTTTACAACGTGATAAAGCAGTCGGTGAGATTCAGACAATTAGGCCAGGTGGAAAAAAATATGACAACCTACCAAAAAATGTTTGTAGAAATTTTCCTGTTCTTATGAAATTTGCGTATCTTTAATACTTCAAAATCCAGCCCACTCCATCTGACTCTAGAGGTGGGCTGAACATAGAAAGGAGAAAAAAATATTACATTCTCTTTTCCAATTTTCAGTCGGGGAACCCCATTAGCATTTGAGTGCAAAACCAATTCTGGGCAATTGTGAAGGTCCTGCTGCAGCTCTGGGGTAAAGGTGCCAGGGCTGAGCAGCAGCTTTTA